>NW_018404058.1:478675-509558 GCF_002113885.1 Mizuhopecten yessoensis
GTACAATACCCGCTCTCCAGCTTACAATACCCCCTCTCCAGCTTACATTACCCGCTCTCCAGCTTACAATACCCCCTCTCCAGCTTACGTACAACACCCCCTCTCCAGCTTACGTCCAAACCCCCTCTCCAGCTTACATTACCCCCTCTCCCGCTTCCGTACAATCCCCGCTCTCCAGCTTACAATACTCCCTCTCCAGCTTACGTACAATACACCCTCTCCCGCTTACGTACAACACCCCCTCTCCAGCTTACCTTACCCACTCTCCCGCCTACAATCCCCCCTCCCCAGCTTACAATACCCCCTCTCCAGCTTACAATACCCCCTCTCCAGCTTACAATATCCCCTCTCCAGCTTACGTACAATACCCCCTCTCCAGCGTATAATACCCTCTCTCCAGCTTACAATACCCCCTCTCCAGCTTACGTACAATACCCGCTCTCCAGCGTATAATACCAGTAAGTTAAATCAAACTGACCATTCCAGTCTATAGATCCGTGGGGACCTGATTAACGCCAAATAAATTCAGACCCCTGATTAACTTCTTGAGATTGAACGCAACAAAATATTGACCGCCACGCATAAAGCAATCTCGTGACTTTGTATAGGACGGTTTCTTCTCTGCTCCAAAATCAACAGATTTCTATTGCAAAACATTACATACGCATGGGCACGCACCGCACACAGGGCTGTGTACAAAAATCCATTGGTCGGCAACAAGATTAACCATCACACAATTATATGAAGTTTACCAATCAAATCAGATACAAAGTCGTTAATCCCATCAATTTCTGACAGTAATAATAAAGAAAGAGCACTTGAATTGAATTCTTTTGACAGAACTGACCTGCAGCTCCTACTGTCAGATTCCATAAATGACCATTCTAGCCTTTATAATGAGTGACGTACTGTGGTCACCAGAGAGATGTACTTTAACGAGACTAATGTATATTTGACTACATCAATGCAGTTAGTCATCAGCAGTGTACCTGCTAGCTCCAAAACAATTGGTAGGTGACCATGACATGTGACATCAGCTATTGAAAATGTAAGATCAGGTATTGTCAACGAGACATCAGGTAGTGTCAATGAGACATCAGGTAGTGACATTGACACATCAAGTAGTGTCAATATAAGACATCAGGTAGCAGTAATGTCACCAGATATCTGTATGTTACATAACAGTTAATGACCAGTGATATATGTATGTTACATAACAGTTAATGACCCAGATATCTGTATGTTACAAAACAGTTAATGACCCAAAGATATCTGTATGTTACACAAAAGTTAATGACCAGTGATATCTGTATATTAAACAACAATTAATGACCCAGAGATATATGTATGTTATACAACAGTCGATGACCCAAAGATATCTGTATGTTACACAACATTTAATGACCAGTGATATCTGTATGTTAAACAACAATTAATGACCAAGAGATATATGTATGTTATACAACAGTTAATGACCAGTGATATCTGTATGTTAAACAACAATTAATGACCCAGAGATATATGTATGTTACACAACAGTTAATGACCCAGATATCTGTATGTTACACAACAGTTAATGACCCAGATATCTGTATGTTACACAACAGTTAATGACCCAGAGATATCTGTATGTTACACAGCAGTTAATGACCCCGATATATGTATGTTACACAACACTTAATAGCCCCCTTATATTTTTGTTACAAAACAGTTAATGACCCAGATATCTGTATGATACAAAACAGTTAACGACCCAGAAATATCTGGATGTTACACAACAGTTAATGACACAGTGATATCCATGTTACACAACAGTTAATGACCCAAAGATATATGTATGTTATACAACAGTTAATGACCAGTGATATATGTATGTTACACAACAGTTAATGACCCAGATATCTGTATATTACACAACAGTTAATATAACGAATCAGAGATATCTGGATGTTACACACCAGTTAATGACCCAGAGATATCTGTATGTTACAAAACAGCTAACGACCCAGAGATATCTGGATGTTACACAACAGTTAATGACACAGATATATGTATGTTATACAACAGTTAACGACCCAGAGATATCTGTATGTTGCGCAACAGTAAATGACCCAGAGATATCTGTATGTTACAAAACAGCTAACGACCCAGAGATATTTGGATGTTACACAACAGTTAATGACCCAGAGATATCTGTATGTTACAAAACAGCTAATGACCCAGAGATATTTGGATGTTACACAACAGTTAATGACCCAGAGATATCTATGTTACACAACAGTTAATGAGCAGAGATATCTGGATGTTAAACAACAGTTAACGACCAGTAAAATCTGTATGTTACACAACAGTTATAACCAAGATATCTGTATGTTATACAACAGTTAATGACCCAGATATCTGTATGTTACAAAACAGTTAACGACCCAGAGATATCTGTATGTTACAAAACAGCTAATGACCCAGAGATATTTGGATGTTACACAACAGTTAATGACCCAGAGATATCTAAGTTACACAACAGTTAATGAGCAGAGATATCTGGATGTTAAACAACAGTTAACGACCAGTAAAATCTGTATGTTACACAACAGTTATAACCAAGATATCTGTATGTTATACAACAGTTAATGACCAGTGATATATGTATGTTACACAACATTTAATGACACAGTGAAATCTGTATGTTACACAACAGTTAATGACCCAGAGATATATGTATGTTACACAACAGTTAATGAACCAAAGATATATGTATGTTACACAACAGTTAATGACCCAGTGAAATCTGTATGTTACACAACAGTTAATGACCCAGAGATATATGTATGTTACACAACATTTAATGACCAGTGATATCTGTATGTTAAACAACAATTAATGACCCAGAGATATCGGCATGTTACACAAAAATTAATGACCCAGAGATATCTGTATGTTAAACAACAATTAATGACCCAAAGATACATGTATGTTGCAGAACAGTTAATGACCCAGAGATAACTGTATGTTACACAACAGTTAACGACCAGTGATATTTGTATGTTACACAACATTTAATGACACAGAGATATCTGTATGTTGCACAACATTTAATGACACAGAGATATATGTATGTTGCACAACAATTAATGACCCAGATATATGTATGTTACACAACAGTTAATAGCCCCGTTATATTTTTGTTACAAAACAGTTAATGACTCAGATATCTGTATGATACAAAACAGTTAACGACCCTGGGATATATGTTTTTTATACAACAGTTAATAACCCAGATATCTGTATGTTACACGACAGTTGACGAATCAGCTGGTGTCCCTGTGATATCTGTGTCCAACTAGGTACCACTGTTAACATCCTTCCAACAACAAGAGTTAATCAAGAAAGTGATCCCGGTAGTCTGGTAGAAATTACCATAAACATCCCAACACTGCAAGTCTAGTGGGTCTTTAAATGCTGATTAAAATTTATTGGTGTAACATTTTCCCTACAGCTCCTGTTTGTTTCTACAACACACATTTGAGTGAGTGATTACCAGATCTCTATGGGAACATAAAAGGGGAGGTTTATATCTTTGTTTAACATCAAGCTCACTAACAAGTCTCATCTCCATTAAATGTTCAGTCACAAAAGACAATTTTTCAATAAAAATAAAATAAAGAACATTGTCAACTTCCCACAGGTATTGATCCTACTGTTCTGTAATCTGTATCATATCTTATTTCACATGCAATCATTTAAAAAATTGTAATTAATGTTGACAATTTTTCCCCATGTACAATGGAAGTGAAGAAACAGATACACAATCATAAAAATATATTTGTAAACGTACTCTTAGTAGATATTATCAGTATCAAAATGGAATGATGTATTGATGATGAAAATATATTAACTAAAAAGTAATTAAACATACACTACAATACAGTGCTACTGACACAATTAAACAGTTTGTATTGTCAGACAGTACAATACAGCACTGAAACAATTAAACAGTTTGTATTGTCAGACAATATGGTACAGCACTGACACAATTAAACAGTTTATATTGTCAGACAATATGGTACAGCACTGACACAATTAAACTGTTTGTATTGTCAGACAATAGGGTACAGCACTGACACAATTAAACAGTTTGTATTGTCAGACAATACCGTACAGCACTGACACAATTAAACTGTTTGTATTGTCAGACAACACGGTACAGCACTGACACAATTAAACAATCAAATCTTACAGAAGTCAAACAAGTTCTGTACTGTTCAAATCTTACAGAAATCAAACATCTTCTAATCTGACCAATTTGTACATATCTGACACCTTATTTCAATCCCTACTCAGTAATGAGATCTATCTATGGTTTTCAAGCTTCCCTTGTGTCAAGGCTGCTCTGCTATTAATCAAACTGTTTTTGTTCCCTGTATTTTTCTGTGTTTGCCAAATCGGGCAAATATTCATGACATTGGGTTCCGTGGAATCAGTTCTCACTCCGCGATACATGATTAACGTTAGGAGCTAGTGGGTTGCACCTCTGTTCTAGACAATCCTCCAGCTTTATATCACCCTAAAGCCGCAGTCTGCCAATTTAATTGTGCATCGGGTTTTTTACAAGACATCATACAGACTGTGTTTACAAGGAGATAATGGAAAATGATGACATTTCTCACTCGATATCTTTTAATAAAGTGGACAATACAGGTTCTCAGAACTGGTAAAGGTGGGTTGTAATTACAGACTGTCAAATTGATTACACAAGTTGTCTGCTGAAACAGGTCATCACCGTAGTGGAAATAACCTCACATATTTCAAACCAGTTGTGTACATTTTCCCATTATTTTACTGATTTTAAAGAAAATTAAACAGCAATCTATCCTCTAGCTACCATCCTTTTGTTTAACTGAACATCCAGTTATGGTATTGACATACGCTCATCACAACTAATGGTCCTTTTGAAAATTGCAAACATTGCAGACAAACAGAGGCCACTGCATTCCTGTCTGGTATGTTGAATGAAATCCGGTTCCTCGTCCCTTATCTCCATTACATCCTTTTTCTCTTGAAAATAGGTTTACTTTCAGGAGACAGATCTCTTTTATGAACTGTTTTTCCACACATCTTCTTACCTTAATAATATTTTTTTAGTCCTACATAACAATAAGTAAAGCAGAAAATATGATAGTAAAACAAAGTTTGAAGGACTTTCCACTCTTCGTAAAACAGTGTTATTTTTCTTGTTATAGTTTTATATTGTCATTTAATTCTGTATTGCGTATTTGGCATTTCACTGCCATAGTGTAAATTACAGTAACACAGAGTGATCAATGGTACACATGCATGACGATGTTATGTCAACACCAGATATTAAGACTTTACTGAGAAATATGTATGTAATTAGAAACTGTCATAGACAATTTGACAGGCTTTTAAATTCACTTCATTGCCAATATTTTTATTGTTTTATGATTCAAAACATTTGAAAAGTTGGAAATTGATATATTTCATAAAACATTTGTATGGTGCATTTTCTTTTTCCCGACTCTGTATCATTTCCAAATATAAACCTTAAGGCATAATGTGTTCACTTCATTTCAAAATATTCTATTGTTGCAATTAACAATATGATTGGGCACAGTCATTGCCTATGAAAGCCCTTTCCATATAGAAAGACATACATTTTAAACATGTACTGCATCTAAAGTATTGATGTAATACATTCAGATAGGTAGAATCAATTAGGGTAGGCCAAACCAATCTGCCAGTTATATATATGTGTACATAGAGATTAGCAGTCTAATTGTAGATGTAATATATTCAGATAGGTATAGATACAATGTAGGGTAGGCCGAACCAATCTGCCAGTTATATAATATATATGTACATAGAGATTAGCAGTCTTATTGTAGATGTAATATATTCAGATAGGTATAGATACAATGTAGGGTAGGCCGAACCAATCTGCCAGTTATATATATGTGTACATAGAGATTAGCAGTCTAATTGTAGATGTAATATATTCAGGTAGGTATAGATACAATGTAGGGTAGGCCGAACCAATCAGCCAGTTATATAATATATATGTACATAGAGATTAGCAGTCTTATTGGAATAATGTGTTCACAATATCATACGTCATGGAAGACGACTTTGAAATTTTAATCACTTCAATAATTGACATAAGTTCCCAAAGCTTTTAAAGGTAACCAAGGAAATATTTGTACTATATTTGGTTCATAATGAGCTGGCAGAGGATTGACAAAAACATTTTTTAAGACAATTATAGTTGTCAAATTATCATATATAGAGCCCTCACCAAAACCAGATATTAACATTTTGTTATAATAGTATAGAGAAAAAAGTTCTCTTGCCTACCTCTGTATCATATCCAAAGATGAACTTTGTGGCTTAAGGTGTTAATGATATATAGCTTTTTTATGATAAACCAACCAATCAGAGGAAGTTTGATTGAAGAACACTGTCTGCATGCACAGTGCTTGTATTTGTTTCACAAGGTTTCACATGTAGATTATCACATTTATCTATAGAATTTCAATAACATGTTAGTTTGTGTTGTTTTTAATTCAATGTCACATTCCCAAAAACTAGAAAATTTGAAAAATTCAACTTTTTTGTATTTACGAAAAAAGAAAAAATCTAATTCTATCGAAAAGATTAGATTTTCATAAAATCATCTATACATAGTTGCATAACAATTATGTAAAAGTTTCAACAAATCCCGCGGGTTAATGGGTGTAGCCTCCATCAAATATCGTAGACAGATATTTCACTGCACTAGCAGGTTTGTTTAGTAACTATATAGTCCCTAGAAACAATGTCATTGGTTATAGATATTCTTCTAGTTAAAAAAACAATTTGTATTGAAATCACTATCACTCCAGATCAATAGACAGATGGAAGGGTGGAAAACAAATTGTAAACCTGAGACTAATAACAACAGGTTTGTTTTCTCATCATGAAACTAATACTTTATATATATTTCTAATTCCTAATGCTTAACAAAGTGCCTAGAGGGTCAGTGTATCACTTACTTGTATATTAAATTTCAGCAATTACAACGTTTCATTACAAGCAATACTAAAACCCATCATGCTACTGGAGTGGCCACACATCGTACTACTGGCCACACATCATACTACGGGCCACACATCATACTACTGGCCACACATCATACTACTGGCCACTGGCTACCCATCATACTACTGGCCACACATCATACTACTGGCCACACATCGTACTACTGGCCACACATCATACTACTGGCCACACATCATACTACTGGCCACACATCATACTACTGGCCACACATCGTACTACTGGCCACACATCATACTACTGGCCACACATCATACTACTGGCCACACATCATACTACTGGCCACACATCGTACTACTGGCCACACATCATACTACTGGCCACACATCATACTACTGGCCACACATCATACTACTGGCCACACATCGTACTACTGGCCACACATCGTACTACTGGCCACACATCATACTACTGGCCACACATCATACTACTGGCCACACATCATACTACTGGCCACACATCGTACTACTGGCCACACATCGTACTACTGGCCACACATCATACTACTGGCCACACATCATACTACTGGCCACACATCATACTACTGGCCACACATCATACTACTGGCCACACATCATACTACTGGCCACACATCATACTACTGGCCACACATCATACTACTGGCCACACATCATACTACTGGCCACACATCATACTACTGGCCACACATCATACTACTGGCCACACATCATACTACTGGCCACACATCATACTACTGGCCACACATCATACTACTGGCCACACATCATACTACTGGCCACACATCATACTACTGGCCACACATCATACTACTGGCCACACATCATACTACTGGCCACACATCATACTACTGGCCACACATCATACTACTGGCCACACATCATACTACTGGCCACACATCATACTACTGGCCACACATCATACTACTGGCCACACATCATACTACTGGCCACACATCATACTACTGGCCACACATCATACTACTGGCCACACATCATACTACTGGCCACACATCATACTACTGGTCACACATCATACTACTGGCCACACATCATACTACTGGTCACACATCATACTACTGGCCACACATCATACTACTGGCCACACATCGTACTACTGGCCACACATCGTACTACTGGCCACACATCATCACTCTGGTTATTGAGAAACGTTGTATGAAGGATCGTTCAAAAGATTCAGTTTGGAAATTTAAATGTATTAAAGCTTTACTTTATACACTATCAGTGTGCATATCAGACGTGTCACAATGTTTCAAGACCTTTGTCAAGCTACGACTGAGCATTGTATTTATATTGTTTACCTGTACAACGATTGTGATGAACTCGTAAACTTTATTTGTCATTTGACCACAGGATATTTCACCTATCAATAGTATGTACACACTGTATCAAATAGATTACTGGTTGGTTGACGAATAGGTTATTTGTTGGTTGAAAGAATGTCAAGGTCATTCATGTAGGGAAACTTGATATTATTCCATCTAAACATACCACTGGCTGAAAACAATCAGCCCGGGTCTCTTGGTTATTGAGAAGAAATTACTTTAATTGAGGCTTGAGGTCACAGGGGTCAAATATGAATGACTTTTTATTCATACATATTTGACCTGCGACTTCAGAAGTAATTCAAGGTCATTCATTTGATCAAACTGAAACCAAAAGTTTTTCTGAGCTTCATTGGACCCTTATTACTGTGAAGTAAGTCAAGGACATTTATTGGAGAAAACTTTATAGCACTCCATCCCAGCATGCTTCTGGTTAAATATCATCACGTTTAACCTCCTAATTATTCAGAAGTCTTTTGAAAGGTATTGACACATTGTAACTCTGTAACCTAGAAAGTTGGTCAAAGTCATTTATGAAAAAATCTTATAATGGTCCATCCCAGATACCAACAGACAAAACACCATTACCATTTGGCCTCCTGATTATTCAGAAGTCCCTTTAGAGTTTCTTATTTCTGCACCCCTGTGACCTTGAAAGTAGGTCAAGGTCTTTTAATTGAAGACATTTTTCAAATCAATCACAGGATCTATTGGCAAATTTCATGGCCGCAGATCATCAAGTTCTTAAGAACAGGTTGTTAAATGATAATGGTTAGGAAAAGACACCATACCAAACCATAAGCTCATTTAGGAACAAGATATGAGCTTAACTAGTTGTAGTTGTATAGTGTGTGGGGGATGAGCTGTACTAGTTGTAGTTGTATGATGTGTGGGGTATAAGCTGTACTAGTTGTATAGTGTGTGGGGGAATGAGCTGTTCTAGTTGTATAGTGTGTAGGGTATGAGCTGTACTAGTTGTATAGTGTGTGGGGTATGAGCTTTACTAGTTGTATAGTGTGTGGGGAATGAGCTGTACTAGTTGTATAGCGGGTAGGGTATAAGCTTTTCTAGTTGTATAGTGTGTGGTATGAGTTGTGCTAGTTGTATAGTGTGTGGGGGAATGATCTGTTCTAGTTGTATAGTGTGTAGGGTATAAGCTTTACGTTCTAGTTGTATAGTGTGTGGGGTATGGGCTGTACTAGTTGTATAGTGTGTGGTATGAGTTGTACTAGTTGTATGATGTGTGGGGGATAAGCTGTACTAGTTGGATAGTGTGTGGGGGAATGAGCTGTTGTAGTTGTATAGTGTGTAGGGTATAAGCTTAAACCACACACTATACAACTAGTAAAGCTCATACCCCACACACTATACTACAGCTTATACCCTACACATCATACATCTAGTACAGCTCATACCACACACGCTATACAACTAGTACAGCTCATTCCCCACACACTATACAACTAGTAAAGCTCATACCCCACACACTATACTACAGCTTATACCCTACACATCATACATCTAGTACAGCTCATACCACACACACTATGCAACTAGTACAGCTTATACCCTACCCATCATACAACTAGTACAGCTCATACCACACACGCTATACAACTAGTACAGCTCATACCACACACGCTATACAACTAGTACAGCACATACCCCAATTAAATACACAATACAACTAGTACAGCTTATACCCTACACACAATACAACTAGTACAGCTCATACCCTACACGCTATACAACTAGAACAGCTCATACCCCACACACTATGCAACTAGTATTGCTTATACCCTACACACTACACTATACAACTAGAACAGCTCATCACCCACACACTATACAACTAGTAGAGATTATACCCTACACACTATACAACTAGAACAGCTTATACCCCACACATCATACAACTAGTACAGCTCATACTCCACATACTATACAACTAGTACAGCTCATACCACACACACTATGCAACTAGTACAGCTTATACCCTACGCACTATACAACTAGTACAGCTCACACCCCACACGCTATACAACTAGTACAGCACATACCCCACACCCTATACAACTAGAACAGCTCATCCCCCACACACTATACAACTAGTAAAGCTCATACCCCACACACTATACTATACAACTAGTACAGCTTATCCCCCACACATCATACAACTACAACTAGTACAGATCTTCCCCCACA
This sequence comes from Mizuhopecten yessoensis, assembly GCF_002113885.1. Lineage (NCBI taxonomy): Eukaryota > Metazoa > Mollusca > Bivalvia > Pectinida > Pectinidae > Mizuhopecten > Mizuhopecten yessoensis. The sequence continues at coordinate 489,315 of NW_018404058.1, forward strand.
CACTATACAACTAGTTGTATAGTGTGTAGGGTATGAGTTGTACTAGTTGTATAGTGTGTGGTAGTTGTATGGTGTGTAGGGTATAAGCTATACTAGTTGTATAGTGTGTTGGGTATGAGCTGTACTAGTTGTAGTTGGATAGTGTGTGGGGGATGAGCTGTACTAGTTGTAGTTGTATGATGAGTGGGGTATAAGCTGTACTAGTTGTATGATGTGTAGGGTATAAGCTAGTTGTAGTTGTATGATGTGTTGGGTATAAGCTGTACTAGTTGTATTGTGTATTTAATTGGGGTATGTGCTGTACTAGTTGTATAGCGTGTGGGGTGTGAGCTGTACTAGTTGTATAGTGCGTAGGGTATAAGCTGTACTAGTTGTATAGTGTGTGGGGGATGAGCTGTTCTAGTTGTATAGTGTGTGGGGTATGAGCTGTACTAGTTGTATAGTGTGTGGGGTATGAGCTGTACTAGTTGTATAGTGTGTGGGGTATGAGCTGTACTAGTTGTATAGTGTGTAGGGTATGAGCTGTCCTAATTGTATAGTGTGTGGGGTATGAGCTGTACTAGTTGTATAGTGTGTAGGGTATGAGCTGTACTAGTTGTATGATGTGTGGGGTATGAGCTGTACTAGTTGTATGATGTGTAGGGTATGAGCTGTACTAGTTGTATAGTGAGTAGGGTATGAGCTGTACTAGTTGTATAGTGTGTAGGGTATAAGCTGTACTAGTTGTATAGTGTGTGGGGTATGAGCTGTACTAGTTGTATAGTGTGAAGGGTATGAGCTGTACTAGTTGTATAGTGTGTAGGGTATGAGCTGTACTAGTTGTATGATGTGTAGGGTATAAGCTGTACTAGTTGTATGATGTGTAGAGTATAAGCTAGCTGTACTAGTTGTATAGTGTGTGGGGTATAAACTGTTCTAGTTGTATAGTGTGTAGGGTATGAGCTGTACTAGTTGTATGATGTGTAGAGTATAAGCTGTACTAGTTGTATAGTGTGTGGGGTATGAGCTGTACTAGTTGTATAGCGGGTAGGGTATAAGCTTTACTAGTTGTATAGTGTGTGGTATGAGCTGTACTAGTTGTATAGTGTTTGTGGGATGAGCTGTACTAGTTGTATAGTGTGTGGGGTATGAGCTGTACTAGTTGTATAGTGTGTAGGGTATAAGCTGTACTAGTTGTATAGTGTGTGGTATGAGCTGTACTAGTTGTATAGTGTTTGTGGGATGAGCTATACTAGTTGCATAGTGTGTAGGGTATAAGCTTTACTAGTTGTATAGTGTGTGGTATGAGTTGTACTAGTTGTATAGTGTGTGGGGTATGAGCTGTACTAGTTGTATAGTGTGTAGGGTCTAAGCTGTACTAGTTGTATGATGTGTAAGGTAAGAGCTGGACTAGTTGTATGATGGGTAGGGTATAAGCTATACTAGTTGTATGGTGTGTGGTATGAGTTGTACTAGCTGTATAGTGTGTGGGGTATAAGCTTTACTAGTTGTCTAGTGTGTAGGGTATAAGCTTTAGTAGTTGTATAGTGTGTGGGGTCTGAGCTGTACTAGTTGTATGATGTGTGGTGTATGAGCTGTACTAGTTGTCTAGTGTGTAGGGTATAAGCTTTAGTAGTTGTATAGTGTGTGGTTTAAGCTGTATTAGTTGTATCATGTGTGTGGTATAAGCTGTACTTGTTGTATGTTGTGTAGGGTATGAGCTGTTCTAGTTGTATGATGTGTGGGGTATGAGCTGTACTAGTTGTATGATGTGTAAGGTAAGAGCTGTACTAGTTGTATGATGGGTAGGGTATAAGCTGTACTAGTTGTATAGTGTGTGGGGTATGAGCTGTACTAGTTGTATGATGTGTAGGGTATAAGCTGTACTAGTTGTATAGTATGTGAGGTATGAGCTGTACTAGTTGTATAATGTGTAGGGTATAAGCTGTACTAGTTGTATAGTATGTGGTATAAGCTGTACTAGTTGTATGATGTGTGTGGTATGAGCTGTACATGTTGTATGATGTGTAGGGTATAAGCTGTACTAGTTGTATAGTGTGTGGGGTATGAGCTGTTCTAGTTGTATGATGTGTAGGGTATGAGCTGTGCTAGTTGTATGATGTGTAGGGTATGAGCTGTGCTAGTTGTATGATGTGTAGGGTATGAGCTGTGCTAGTTGTATGGTATGTGGGGTATGAGCTGTACTAGTTGTATGATGTGTGTGGTCTGAGCTGTACATGTTGTATGATGTGTAGGGAATAAGCTGTACTAGTTGTATAGTATGTGGTACAAGCTGTACTAGTTGTATGATGTGTGTGGTCTGAGCTGTACATGTTGTATGATGTGTAGGGAATAAGCTGTACTAGTTGTATAGTATGTGGGGTATGAGCTGTACTAGTTGTATAGTGTGTAGGGTATAAGCTGTACTAGTTGTATAGTATGTGAGGTATGAGCTGTACTAGTTGTATAATGTGTAGGGTATGAGCTGTACTAGTTGTATGGTATGTGGAGGATGAGCTGTACTAGTTGTATGATGTGTGTGGTATGACCTGTACATGTTGTATGATGTGTGGGGTATGAGCTGTACTATTTGTATGGTATGTGGAGTATGAGCTGTACTAGTTGTATGATGTGTGTGGTATGAGCTGTACATGTTGTATGATGTGTGGGGTATGAGCTGTACTAGTTGTATGGTATGTGGAGGATGAGCTGTACTAGTTGTATGATGTGTAGGGTATGAGCTGTACTAGTTGTATAGTATGTGGGGTATGAGCTGTTCTAGTTGTACAGGCTAGGATCTGACTCCTGCAGCTGTTTGAGTGCGCGTCTATCCAATGCTGTAGAGATTATTGATATTGTCACAGAGAGGGTCTCTTCACAACTTTCTCAGTCCTACACTATCACTCAGTCATTTGTTACTCTCACAATATTGCATCAATTTCTATCACTCTCTATATCTTAATTGAGAAGATAATAAACAGGCGCTATATACTGGTAGATTAAACCAGAAAGACTATATCTGAGATCCTGTTTGGGCAGTTTCTCCGTTCACTTGGAGAATACTGGACCTCATCACTGACCTTTCTAGCTTCCGGAGATGGCTACTCTGACACAGAAGCAGTATGCGGAGATGAAGGTAAGATCAGTTTATAATTTTATGTGATTCTTATTTACAGATATGAGTGGGAGAGATGTTTATATTGGTCAATAAATCTTTTATCTGTACTCCAACAAATCTTTGTAATTGACTCAAAGTTGAAAAGTACATTCATAATAAAAGTCATATCTGCGGTAAAATTACTAAATAATAAGTGTTCATTTTGCTTGAAAATGAGACAAATTATTAAATACATACATGTTCTTTGATGTAGAGGAATTCAACAAGGTATGTTCTGACAAAACTGTCTCAATTCAGTCCTCATCATGGAGTAAGTCATGTTTTGTGTAACATCTCATAACAAGAGGCCCAGAGGGCCTGTATCGCTCACCTGTTTCTTTTGTTACATGCAACTGACATATAGGACCAAATTTCTTAAGACCAAATTTGGTAACTAGAACACAAGACATTTTCACATCTCTTAAACGGTTCTGAAGATATTGTTGTTTGAAACTTGAAATTTTAATGTTAAAGCTTTTAACTCATATTGACCTTTGACTCATGACCCTGGGCCAAATTGAACTTGAGAAGAAGATTGTTAAAGATTTTAACCTAAGTTGACATTTGAACCCCCCACTAGCATTTAAAGTGAACATTTGACCTCATAACTGTAACTGAGAAAAATATTCGCACTGCTGGTCTACATAACATACCCAAGTATCATGACTCTAGTTCAAATGGTTCTTAGGATATTGTTGTTTGAAAATTTTCACATATTTGACCGATGTGACCTTGAAAGTAGGTCAAGGTTATTTTAATGAGGAAACTTTATAGCACTCCATCCCAGGTACCTACTGGCCAAATAGCATGACCCTAGGTCCTACAGTTCTTCTTCAGAAGAAGTTGTTCAAAAGAAAAAGTTGACGAACGGACGACGCAGTACGGCATAAGCTCACAGTGGCCCTTCGGGCCAGGTGAGCTAAAAAACAACTTAGTTTATAAGATAATCATTATCACAGTGTATACACATAATTCAATATCACCAGATGTGTGGCGTGAGTTAATCAGGGCTTTTTCACTATAGTCTAAAATAGTAGACAGCAAAAATAGCATTGCTATGAAAATTACTGCATCACAAAAATAGCACTACTGCGAAAACAAACCAGAATATCAGGTCACACCAAGAGTACAAAGAGTACATGATACGTCCGTCCCCAACTTTGTCGAAAAGAGCATGGTCATTCATTTGTTTTTTGTGAATAGATAATGTGCAACTGCACTTTTTTTTAAAAGTTTATACACAAGACCGGTAACCACTGAGGTTTAATAAATTTGTATTAGAGAGGCATGTTCTGGAGGTAAAAATGTACCTCAAGAAGTTGACGAGAACAAGATACATTTTAGTACTTCCTGAGGCGTTGTCTGTAAAATTTGCATCTACTGCTGAAAAGAAGGAATGACAGACAAGCTAAATTCAGCACAGTTCCTTATAATTTTATTGAAGAGAGGAGAGGGGGAATGGGGGTTATAAAATCTAAAAATGCCAAACAATAATTTAGTGGAGAAGTGTCAAAATCATTGCATTTAAAAATTCAAGGGCAATAACTCTCTTTAAAATGACCTGATAAAAACAGGTATGGAACTTAGGCAACATTTTATAGCATTTAACATTCTTACCAAGTTTTAAGTTAATCAGTTAATATTTACTAAAGGTATTGATGAGTAGACACCAAAAAACTTATGGACGGAAAGAGGGTATGCCATAATATGACCTATTCATCATGTGTATAAAAATAGCACTGCAGTGATATATACCTGTATACCAGGTCATAAAAATAGCACTGCGGTGATATATACCTGTATACCAGGTCATAAAACAAGCACTGCGGTGATATATACCTTTATACCAGGTCATAAAAATAGCACTGCAGTAAGATTTCAGAGGCAAAAAAATGAGACCTTTTAACTAGTTAGGCCTCAGTAACTTTATGAAAATAGATCAGCATACAACAGATCACATAAAAAGTAGCACTGCCATGAATATCTACAAAAAAATGCTGCTGAAGTTGCTCATAGTATGGAACTGAATTGGTCCCATGAAAACAAATAAACTTTGGTCAATCCTACTTGAGAAACAATAGCTTCATGTATTTACAAACTGACCGCGGTCACCGACATGTCTTATAACACAGACCAGGTCAATTAATCAGCTTAAGTGTGAAAGCTCCGGATGCCCGACCAATTTTGCTGCACATGGCTTGCTGTTTAACTCATTCACCCCTGAAAACACATTTGAACTCTTACGATTCAAGGTTGGAATAGTTCATTATGAGATTTCAGGGGTGAATGAGTTAATTTAGGAATTGATAATGGCAAAATGCTTTACCAAAATGGAAATGTTTGAAACACATATCCAATACCTAAAGGCAAAACATCAAATACCAAACTGAAAACAGAAACATTCTTGAATTAAATATTTTTCTTATTAAACAACTGTAAGATTTTAATCTATGATGGTCTTTTATATATGATTTGATACTTCCAGTCGTCATCCTCATCCCAGATCACCAACCCAGTCCTCGAATTCTTACTTTCATCAGAAGATGGAAAAAGGTTTCCTGAATGGAGACCCATATTTCACGTAATATGGAGTTTTAGTTTAAGCATGATTGAGGCTTTAAGATGAACATAATTTAGATTGGCTGAAAGACATGTACTTTTTCTTTTCTTAAACACTACAAATGTTGTTGGGACAACACTTTCAAAGATGGCATGGATGTTTTTTCCTTGTAATAATAGTTAACATGGTTATGGAGGTAGCGTTTTAACCTCTGTGGTATAATTACATTCCACTTTGAAGAAGTTGCACATGAAACACTCACCTCTAGGGTATTGATGAGCTTCACGAACTCATTGATTATTCTCAAGGATATTCATTACTTAGTGATAACGTCGTTGTCCTACGAATGCCCTGAGTGCTGTTGTCACTGTCATCTCACTCATTTACAACACCGAGTCCATGTGCACATAGAAGGACATTTTATTCTTCTTAATAATTAAGATTTAGTGCCATAACTGCTTATAACAGGAAGGAGTATGAGGATTTTAGAAAAACATATGATATCATAATTAAGCATCTTCAAACTAACAAGAATTTTTCTAGAACAAAAACTTACCGGGTACTGACTAATCCTGTTGTCATATAATATGTCAATAAAATATGTTTAAACAAACCTAGCACTGGACTGTGTCGGTAAGGATACTTGTTCTGTCAACCAAGCTAGGTCGACGTGACAGGTATCCTTACCGACACAGTCCTGTGCTAGGTCGACGTGACAGGTATCCTTACCGACACAGTCCAGTGCTAGGTTGACGTGACAGGTATCCTTACCGACACAGTCCAGTGCTAGGTGGACGTGACAGGTATCCTTACTGACACAGTCCAGTGCTAGGTGGACGTGCCAGGTATCCTTACCGACACAGTCAAGTGCTAGGTTGATGTGACAGGTATACTTACCGACACAGTCCAGTGCGAGGTCGACGTGACAGGTATCCTTGCCGACACAGTCCAGTGCTAGGTTGACGTGACCGGTATCCTTACCGACACAGTCCATTGCTAGGTTGATGTGACAGGTATACTTACCGACACAGTCCAGTGCTAGATCAACGTGACAGGTATCCTTACCGTCACAGTCCAGTGCTAGGTCGAGGGGACAGGTATCCTTACTGACACAGTACAGTGCTAGGTCGACGTGACGGATATCCTTACTGACACAGTCCAGTGCTAGGTGGACGTGACAGGTATCCTTACCGACACAGTCCAGTGCTAGGTTGATGTGACAGGTATCCTTACCGACACAGTCCAGTGCTAGGTCGACGTGACAGGTATCCTTACCGACACAGCCCAGTGCTAGGTTGATGTGACAGGTATCATTACCGACACAGTCCAGTGCTAGGTTGACGTGACAGGTATCCTTACTGACACAGTCCAGTGCTAGGTCAACGTGACAGGTAGAACTGTTTTATATGTTACTGTTGTTTCTGCTGATCACTTTTTAGGCATGGCCATTATATTTTTAAATTGTTGCAATGATTTCCAGAAAAATTGGACCAATGGCTCACTGCTTTGTTTTCTTGTTGTAATCACAGAACACTGCCTCATTGCTTGTGACAAGTATTAGTGTCAGTTGTGCAAGTTATGTAACAAAACGAAAACGAAAAAAACGAAAAAACTAATTCAAATTAAATCAGGAAGTTTTCAATCATCAACAATTTTCTGAGCGAAAGGATCTCACTGTTATACAAAAATTGAGTTTATAGGGGAAAATTATCAGTGAATTAACTTATCCAGTTAAAGAAACCCATTACCGTTAAAATGAATGAAAACTGAAGTGGCTGGATCTGTATCTAATGGACTATTAGCTACAATATATTGTACATGTTATATTTACTTCAGCTCACATTAGTGGCAGTGACAAAGTTCCCAATGGAAAGCATTTATTTTTAAAGTCTGCAATATATTTCAATTGCAATTATTGGAGATATATTCGGTCGGCACTGAGTGACCATCCAGCACACTAACGTTGCTACACAGTATATAGTCTGTAGTTTGGTGGTAGAACAAGCACTAGTTAAGTCTTTATGCAGCAGATCAATTATGGTTCTTCGATAGCCGTTAAGTAGAAAATAAAAAAAGGAGGGGGAGGAGGGGTACATCACATCATAGGATCATATCGTGGGATGAAACCATTTTGACTTTTGGCCCCAATTTTGGAACTTAGTCTGGAAGGGATACTAATAAGCTGAAATATAATACACCCGATACCATAATATGTCACGCCAAGCTGCATGTATCAATAAAACCTTTGATATGTGTGTTTTTTTTTATTAGTAACGGTTGCAATTTCAATTTTCCTGGACACCTTTGATCAGTAAGACAATCTTTGTAATCTATTTGATCTATTACTGCCATTACCATAATGCACCATTCAATATAATTTTGTTTGATTGTTTCGAGCGTTTTAAGTGATCAAAAAGGAGAAATGACTAATCAGTCCAGGTCACATAGAAACAAATGTGAACAAAACAGACAATTTGTGTACAGGGTGAAACAGGAACGTAGTAGAATGGTAAAACCAACAAACTCACCTCATATAAATCACTGTTTATAAACAAGAGTATCGTAATACACTATAGGCCGTCACATGTGACGTTTTACATAGACTGCTTGTATAACAAGGAAGATGAAGGTAACACACAGAGGTAATGTTAAACCTGTGTGTGACTGTACCTTTAACATTTAGTAATCAATACAGCCCATCAACACAGGAGAGGTCAAAAGGGCCAATACAAAAAAAGTGAAATAAAAACAACATCAAACCAACATAAAGGTAAAAGACAAACGTCAACTTGAGTATTGGAAGTGGCTATTGTGACTCATATTTTATTCAAAAGACCCAACAGCTTTCAGATAGCTTAAAATTGTACCGACATTTAATGTTTCGAAAAAGAGATTTAAGACATGTAACGTTAATATAGATATTTTCTGGAGTAGGCTGAAGGTCGATACAATCTAATTACAACTGTTTTACAGTAAATGGTTCTTGGCATGCTACCCATGAAGGCTTCTCTTCATGCCTCAATCTATAACAATGGGTAACCTATGAATGACCTATCCGGAGACCAGCAAGGATAACCTCGTCTAGGCACCTCTCTCTGTAGCTCGGATGCCATTCACCAATTTCAGGTTTAATAGCGTTTAACATGTTGTCTATGCATTAATTCCAATGATTTAGTAATTGATAAAGAATGCCAAAAATAAAAAAAGATGACAGGTTTGTAACAAATGTATGAAAATACAGAAATTTTACAGTTTTTTACATAATCACTCGGTAAAGTTGGTGTTTTTTGGGTGTGAAGAAAGGGCAAAACATATTTTACTTGGCTCGCCAAAGGATGAACCCTTACATAAATATTGAGTCTCTGGCACACTATTGCTGTGATAGCGCCGCGTGTTTAGGTTGAGTCTCTGGCACACTATTGCTGTGATAGCGCCGTGTGTTTAGGTTGAGTCTCTGGCACACTATTGCCACGATAGCGCCGCGTGTTTAGGCTGAGTCTCTGGCACACTATTGCTGTGATAGCGCCGCGTGTTTAGGTTGAGTCTCTGGCACACTATTGCCACGATAGCGCCGCGTGTTTAGATTTTGGATGCACAAAGGTTCCTGGTGATATCGCCGGAATGTTCACGCACATATACCATATTACACCAACAAAGCAATTAAGGCATTTGACCTTTAAAAACTATCTTTCACTACAAAAGGATTGCCTTCCTTGCCAATATTAAAAATAGTATATATCCATGTTGTATATTTCACCAAGAAGGTGAGGTTGCGTAGTGGTAGGAGATGTTACTATTCTAGGCTAGGTGATTTGGTGTCGTAGGTTGTGAGTTGGAGGCCCGGACAGCTGGACACGGGTCATAAAACTGTTTTCCTTTGTCAATTGTGTATCCATGTTACTTATCCAATTAATGAACACAGGGTGTCACATACACTAATGTCTGTTTATCTGTAGGTTTAAGATGTGAACTACCAGTTAAAATTGTACTGTATCAAATGAATTGCCTCCCTTCACCCACAATCTAATTCGTCACACACAATTAAAACTACCCGGTTACGAAACTCTTGAGTGCTATTTAAGCTGTGTCATTGTATGGTACCTTAAAGTGTACTATAATAACAAGGCATCATAAATGATTGAATATCCTCAAATACACATGCCTGGAGTACTGCGATCAAACATACCATGAATTTTATCTTAAGTAGCTGTGACCTTAACCTTGGCCCGATAACAATGATACAAAAACCTGTTTAGATATACAAAGGAAAACATAAGTAACTTTTGTAAAAAAAACATTTTTTGCAAAATTTTATTTTCAGTTACGGGGACCTTTTTCATGAAAATGCATAAAAACAATTTGGCTGCTGGACTGTTGGCTGTAAGTGTTGAAGAAAAACTATTATTAGAAACAGCCACCTTGACCTTTGACTGATGACAACCATTACTGTGATACTGCTGCTAGAGTGATGAATGGGGCGTGAGTGTGAAATTCCAGGTTTAGTAAGTGACCTTGACCTTTGAAAAATAATTCACAAATCTGAACTTATTCAAGGTATGTCCAAATATTGCTACTTAGTTTCATGAAAATCTGTCAAGAATGTGAATACAGGAAATGTGTAACTGTGAAATTCTAGTTTTTGCAACAGTGAACTTTAATATGGCCTGAAGATGCCATATATAGGTATGTCCCAGTCAAACATGCCTATAATGTTTTGTTAGTTGTCAGAAAATACAGCCAGAAAAGTGAAGACAAAGGGTGTAACTGATGTATGGAAGGATTCTACTGTACATAAAATCTAAAGTATTCTAACTACCAAGGTTCTACTGTACATACAATCCAAAGTATTCTGACTACCAAGGTTCTACTGTACATACAAACCAAAGTATCCAGACTACCAAGGTTCTACTCTACATACAAACCAAAGTATCCATATTACCAAGGTTGTACTGTACATACAAACCAAAGTATCCAGACTACCAAGTTTCTACTGTACATACAAACCAAAGTATCCAGACTACTAAGGTTCTACTGTACATACAAACCAAAGTATTCAGACTACCAAGGTTCTACTGTACATACAAACCAAAGGATCCATATTACCAAGGTTGTACTGTACATACAAACCAAAGTATCCAGACTAACGAGGTTCTACTGAACATACAATCCAAAGTATCCAGACTAACAAGGTTCTACTGTACATACAATCCAAAGTATCCAGACTAACAAGGTTCTACTGTACATACAATCCAAAGTATTTTGACTACCAAGGTTCTACTGTACATACAAACCAAAGGATCCATATTACCAAGGTTGTACTGTACATACAAACCAAAGTATCCAGACTACCAAGTTTCTACTGTACATACAAACCAAAGTATCCATATTACCAAGGTTGTACTGTACATACAAACCAAAGTATCCAGACTACCAAGGTTCTACTGTACATACAAACCAAAGTATCCATATTACCAAGGTTGTACTGTACATACAAACCAAAGTATCCAGACTAACAAGGTTCTACTGAACATACAATCCAAAGTATCCTGACTACCAAGGTTCTACTGAACATACAATCCAAAGTATCCAGACTAACAAGGTTCTACTGTACATACAAACCAAAGTATCCAGACTACCAAGGTTCTTCTGTACATACAATCCAAAGTATCCAGACTACCAAGGTTCTACTGTACATAAAATCCAAAGTATCCTGACTACCAAGGTTCTACTGTACATACAAACCAAAGTATCCTGACTACCAAGGCTCTACTGTACATACAATCCAATTTATCCAGACCTGCATGGTTCTACTGTACATACAATCAAAAGTATCCTGACTACCAAGGTTATACTGTACACACAAACCAAAGTATCCAGACTACGAAGGTTCTACTGTACATACAAACCGAAGTATCCAGACTACCAAGGTTCTTCTGTACATACAATCGAAAGTATCCAGACTACCAAGGTTCTACTGTACATACAATCCAATGTATCCAGACCTACAAGGTTCTACTGTACATACAATCCACAGTATTCAGGCTAACAAGGTTCTACTGAACATACAATCCAAAGTATCCTGACTACCAAGGTTCTACTGTACATACAATCCAAAGTATCCAGACCTACAAGGTTCTATTGTACATACAATCCAATTTATCCAGACCTGCATGGTTCTACTGTACATCCAAACCAAAGTATCCGGACTACCAAGGTTCTGCTGTACATACAAACCAAAGGATCCACATTACCAAGGTTCTACTGGACATACAAACCAAAGGATCCAGACTACCAAGGCTCTACTGTACATGCTAACTGTAAACTGAACAACATAGCTCTACTGTACATACAACCCAAAGTACCCAGACTACCAAGGTTCTGCTGTACATACAAACCAAAGTATCCAGACTACCAAGGTTCTACTGTACATGCTAACTGTAAACTGAACAACATAGCTTTAACATAACTCACTGAACTCATATTCACCTCAATATGGCAAGCATGTTTCTCTTTTCTGTACTTGTTAATAAAATAACACAAAAGTAAAAATACGCCTTTGAAGGATAATTCTGTGGTTATCTCACCTTACATCTTAGCTCTAGGGAATAGCTTATTAGCCACAATCTTACCTCAATGTCACAAAAAAACCCCAGAAATATCTCTTTACTTTGTTTAGTTATTGTTTAAGTTTTCCCTTAGGCACCCTAATGTTCCCGCCGGGCAGGAAAAGACTAATCAGTTTAACTAACAACATATAATTGATATAAACAGTAAAAACAGTACTTATGTCTGTGCAATTTTGTTAAAATCTCCTGAAATAAAGAAGTGAGGCTTAGGACAATTGAAGTAGACTTAACACTTCTAGTGTTAATTATATAACCAGACACAAGTTTGTAGTGCTACTTTACTGAATAATTTTTATGAAGACAAATGGAAACAAATTCAAGGAAAAGAGCTCTAAAGGTAAAAAGGTCAAAAAGCCGGAGAGACAGTGAAGACACCTAGACGACAGCAGGTTGTCGGTGGTAACTATCTGTAACCAGTGAGGAGCGGGTCAAAGAGAGGCTAAATACCGCGTAAGCTGGTTAACACCGTTCACTTATCTCTAAGTGACGACATCAATAATCACTTCTCTATAGCCAACTTCAAAGAAAAGCTGATGTATTATATTTAGTAATTACTAAATCCTCCGACACCCCGATAACACTTCCAGTTTTCCTGGTGATGATTGTATACAAATAAAGTAAATAGGATTGTCAGTGTATCATTTTACCTGTTTTAAATGTCTCATTCATCCGTGATCGTTATACAACTGTATTAATGTATTTCAGCATGCTTTTATGGAGTTAGACTGCAGACATAGACAAACAGTCTCTAATCAATGATGTATCCCGCCCAGTCTCTAATCAATGATGTATCCAGCCCAGTCCCTAATCTATGATGTATCCCGCCCAGTCTCTATAATCTATGATGTATCCCGCCCAGTCTCTAATCTGTGATGTATCCCGCCCAGTCTCTAATCAATGATGTATCCAGCCCAGTCCCTAATCTATGATGTATCCCGCCCAGTCTCTATAATCTATGATGTATCCCGCCCAGTCTCTAATCTATGATGTATTCCGCCCAGTCTCTAATCTATGATGTATCCCGCCCAGCCTCTAATCAATGATGTATCCCGCCCAGTCTCTAATCTATGATGGATCTCGCCCAGTCTCTAATCTATGATGTATCCCGCCCAGCCTCTAATCAATGATGTATCCCGCCCAGTCTCTAATCAGTGATGTATCCCGCCCAGTCTCTATAATCTATGATGTATTGCGTGTAGTGCTTAATCTTTGATGTATCCCGCCCAGTCTCTATAATCTATGATGTATTGCGTGTAGTGCTTAATCTTTGATGTATCCCGCCCAGTCTCTATAATCTATGATATATCCCGCCCAGTCTCTAATCTGTGATGTATCCCGCCCAGTCTCTAATCAATGATGTATCCTGCCCAGTCTCTAATCAATGATGTATCCCGCCCAGCCTCTAATCTATGATGTATTCCGCCCAGTCTCTAATCTATGATGTATCCCGCCAAGTCTCTAATCTATGATGTATCCCGCCCAGTCTCTATAATCTATAATGTATCCCGCCCAGTCTCTAATCTATGATGTATCCCGCCAAGTCTCTAATCTATGATGTATCCCGCCCAGTCTCCAATCTGTGATGTATCCCGCCCAGTCTCTAATCTGTGATGTATCCCGCACAGTCTCTAATCTATGATGTATCCCGCCCAGTCTCCAATCTGTGATGTATCCCGCCCAGTCTCTAATCTATGATGTATCCCGCCCAGTCTCTTAGATAAATCAATGATGTATCTCGCCAAACATATGTGTTTTGATGCAATATATTTGTTAATGGAGAGTTACAGCACCATTACTGACAAAATTATAATGAAAATCGTTTTGAAAAGTTTAAATTATATTTCAGATTGCTCAAACTGGTAATAACATTCTATTAATGGTTATGCTTTGTCACACTTGGTACTCGTCAAATTGCTAAAAAGCAGCGACAATTTCCATACATTTAATATAACCATATAAATTGTCTAACTCCAGCAGTGCTTTTTCTACCTAAATATTATATCAGCCTGGTTTCTACATGAATTGGCAAAATATAGCATTATTTTAATTGAAATTGGGAAAAAAAATCCTATTTTTTCTTCTTTATTTTGGGAATACAAAGCACTCTAGGGGAAGTCGCCTGTATTCAGGTGTAAAACTGTTTTGACATTTCCCAAAAAAACAAACATGGCAGAGGAAAGATTAACATTAGTACACTTTATGTGTGAGTGATTACTATCATTTATGAATGAAAAGGAATATTGAAGACAGTATGCAATACAATACAGGGGGTAGTCATTCAGTTCCAACTGTTAACTAGAACTGAAAGCCACAGACAAACTAAATATCATTCTCCCACTCTGTTTCATCAATTTCAATTTAACGATAGTTAAGTATTTATTTCAGACAAAATATATAGATGGGAATCAGAAACGGGCATCACTGCTTTCCCCTCTCACACTTTACTGTAGACTAAACACTTTGATATAAGTATCCTTGTCCGAGGTGTACAGTACACATACTGATCTGTTTTGGCTGTCTCCTTCCCACACCATGAAACACATTATCTAATATTTTTATGAATGGTGATTTAGATTGGGATAATTAGGCTATGACAATTATCAATGCTACGGAAGAAACCATTTAAAAGAAGGATAACTCTTGCAAACCGAAATCACTGGTGTAACGTGTTTGGTAGTGTTGTACTGGCACTGTCCTGAAACAAACCACTGGTATAACGTGTAATGGTTACATATAATCTTTAGTGTCGACTTCTTTACAAAAACAAACACACAAAATTCCATGCGGGGGAGAATATAAACAGGGCATCATTAGAAATCCTCACCTTGGGTACTACGGGCATGCAACCTTTGATCTAGTGTCTGTAGATATAACCCCGCATCAACTTGTTACTTAGGTACATCCTAATGTTGTTACAGCAATGATAAATCAGCCTACAGGATGTTATAAGTCACATTACATAGTGTCGCTGTGTTGTGTGTTGACCTGCTGAAACACAGCTCCAACTACATTGTAGGTGCAAGATTCCAAATATTTCTGATACAAACCTATCTTAACAGATTCGGAGTGATTGTGACTAGCAGAGCTTCAAACCTTTCTGCACCATTGATAAAGTATATGTTACTCTTGGATATTTTGGCATTTTTGCTCATAATGGTTTGGTTCAGTCTAGGTGCTTCCTATTTCGGCGTTTAAGATCCAGTATGTCAAAGTCTGGTGCGCCTTTCCAATGTTTATGGTTATTAAGTCACTCGATCAGTGTGATGTGTAACAGAAGTTGTGCAGGACTCGATCATCTACAGGACTCAATCATCTACAGGACTCAATCATCTACAGGACTCTATCATCTACAGGACTCTATCATCTACAGGACTCTATCATCTACAGGACTCTATCATCTACAGGTCTCTATCATCTACAGGACTCAATCATCTACAGGACTCAATCATCTACAGGTCTCTATCATCTACAGGACTCAATCATCTACAGCCTTTGTTTACCACAGTATTTTACTAAAAACTTGTCAGTATTGTACAAATAGTTTTTTCAGATTCCAAATAAAGCCTTTTGTATTGTAGAATTGTGGAATCGTAGGTATATAGGTATCTCTACCAGATCAGCTGGCATTCGTTGTTAGAGCTGGCAACCCTGGCCACAGTTCAACAGCTCTATCATCAGCTAAAATGGGGGAGGTATATGGCTATAGGACACTTACACCCTCAGTAGCCCAGCTCAAGCCAGACATTGAGCATGCCCAGTCACACCCTCAGAGGGATGCACTTTCTGCTAAGGTGGACAAGTTGACAGATCTTGTTGAAACTTTGCTTCATACCAACGACACCAAGGACCATCATCATGGACAAGATAATACAGTATGTTACAAGTGTGGTGGCCTGGGCAGAATGCCTCTCACCCACAGACCTGCTGTCAATTGTGTGGACAGTACGGACATATTGCCACATCATGCCTCAAGAACTTTCAGCCAACTCGGCCACCTCCAAATGTGTCCAGCATGCATGTTGATCAGGATTCGGGAACCTTATTAACCCTGAGGGTTGTCGGTCGCGTCCCCTCGGGAAGACTATGGTAAATCGCTCGCGACGTCGCAGTGCTGAACCTGTTCGCGAAAGACACAGAGACTATCATGATGCAGATTTTGCGCAGCACCACAGTTCTGACACAGAAATGGTCAGCACAGGTTCTTCAATGGACAGTTCTGAAGGTGATAACTCGACATGTACAGCAGACGATTCTGCCCAAGGGCAATTCATGTATCTTCCTGTAAAGATTGGGACTCAAAATATTGCAGCATTATTAGACAGTGGCAGTAGTATTAATGTCATGTCAGAATATTTGTATGAACAATTGCCCCATAATGAGAAGAGTGTTATAAATTCTTATAATGCTATTTCAATAGGATTAGTTGATGCTGCAAAAGTACAGGTCAAAGGTTCTTCTAGTGTGAAGGTCAGGACTACTTATAGCAAATGTACATTGAATGTTTATATTCTGCCTCAGACCTCTCACCCTCTTATTTTGGGCACAACTTTTATGCAGAAACAAAATTGTCTTAGATTTTGGTTCTCTTACTGTAGGTTCTAAGATAGTTAGGTGTAAAACTCTACTTGAAATTAAGCCCAATTCTGAGTGAATAGTGATGTGTAAACTTCCCAAAGGCTGTATGATAGGTTTACAAGGTGTTTGTTATACAAGCAAGAAGTCTCAGAGAGCTGGTCTACTGGTAGCAAGATCCGTTAACACAATTTATCCATCTCGCAAAGTTCCCATTCAGATTTTGAACCCAAGTAATTCATATATTGTTGTACCTCGCATTACTGTGTTAGCTGATTTTGTTGCCATGGATAGCTCATACCATGTTATACCTCAAATTATGCTACAGCCTTCCACTGATGTGTCATCATGCAACAATGTGTTTATTAAGAATGCTAATTCTGATGTATATAGAAATGTGGACAAACCTGTTGCCCAGTATGGTGATGTTGCCACAAATGTATAATCAAGTGTTTCTCAAAATGTTGATTTTGTTGTTACCAAAAAGGTTGCTACTAATCATTACAATGATGTCTCGCACAATGTTGACTCTCATGTTGCCAAAAATGATTTTCAAGATGTTACTAATTATGTTGCCAAAAATGATTTTCAAAATGTTATTAATTATGTTGCCAAAAATGATTTTCAAAATGTTGACTCTCATGTTGCTACAAGTACTTTTCAAAATGCTGTCAATACTGTTTACTTGGAGTCAGTTAATGCCAAGAATATTGATTTAAATGTGAAAGATGTCAGCAGAAGTATTGAACCCCAGATTATTTCTGAATCTATTGTAAATAGAAATGTTGACCCCATTGTGAACACAAAATGTGTTGATCCCATTGATTCTATTGTAAATAGCAATATTAATGTTGACCCTGATGAGGCAGAGAAATTTGCCAGGTTTATCACATACTTTGAAATGAACAACGCCAATTTATGCAAAGACCAAATTAATACTCTAAAACAATGTGTGTATAGGAATCATGATGTATTTGTGACCGATGAAAATCCTTCCTTGGGGTTTACCACTGTGGTGGAACACTGCATCCATTTGAAAGCTGGTGCAGCCTCAATACATCATAAACCCTACAGATTATCTCCAGACAAACGGGAAGTTCTGCGTGCACAGTTGACTAATCTTCTCAATCAGGGCATTATCGCACCAGTTGATGAAAAGGCAGATATACCGATATCTAGCCCTATTGTGCTCGTTTCTAAACGCAAAGCTACTGGAAACGGAGTTGCATCATCTTGCCCTTTGTCATCATACCGCTTTTGTTGCCACTTTCATTACTTGAACTCTCAGACGGAGCCGGTATACAATTCCAAATCTTCAGGAGCTAACAGAGTCATTTGATGGTAGCAACCCACACTTTATAACATCTATAGACCTGAGTTCCGGATTTTTTCAGATGGGGATAGACAAGGACTCGACAAAGTACACTGCATTCAATACTTGCTTTGGCAGCTACAAGTTTTTGTGACTACCTATGGGTTTGAGCACATCTCCGAATAGCTTCCAATTACTTATGGACAAAGTACTGCATGGTTTAACTTTCAAATCTGTCTTGTGTTATTTGGATGACATTCTCATTTGCTCGCACACTTTTGACCAACATATGACAGATATTGAGGAAGTGTTTAGTCCTCTTCGAGGAGCTGGTCTGAAACTAGGTCCGAAGAAGTGTTCATTCGCACAGTCCAAATGCACCTTTCTCGGTCACGAGAATTCTTGCGAGGGTATCCGACTGCCTGCTGATCGTGTTAGTGCTGTTCAGAAATACCCTGCTCCTACCAGTCAGAAGGAGTTACGTCGTGCTATGGGCCTCTTAAACTGGTTTCGTAAATACATCCCCAGATTTAGTGAAACATCATTTCCACTTACCTAACTGTTCAAGAAAGGTGTTCGATTTTGCTGGACTTCTGAACATGACAGTGCGTTTCAGAAACTTAAAACTGCACTTTCCGGGTCCGAAGCGTTGGCATTTCCTCGCTATGATTGGCTACATGCTGTATCAAATTCATCCCGAGGATGTGCATCGCGTGGTCAGGTTTGGCTCCAAAGGCTTAAATTCTTATCAACAGACATATGGACCTACCAAATTAGAATTACTGGGCATGGTGTATAGTGTTCTTGATTGTGCACATTATCTACGCGGTAGACACTTTGTAGTCGAGTGTGACCATCAGGCGTTGCAACCCTTTTTTCAGAAGCAACTTCGCGGGGCAATCTACGAACGATGGCTTGTGTTTGGGATCAATGCCACACCTACATAGGAGAGTCTATTAAACTTCCAGATTTCTTGAAATTAGATGATGGAGAGATGATCTGTATTTTATTGATTTTATTGACTTTAATTCACTTTCAGTATAGGCCTATCTAACTTAGATTTGGAAGTGGTTCTGTGAAAATCGGACCCCGTGAACTCTTAAGTCTGGTATCCTTGTATGACCTGGAGTTTCCAGCATCGGACCATCGATCTCCCATTACTCCCGTTTTGACTTTGATCATAATACATTTCTATTATCCATTTTGTCGTCCCAAACTTGAGGTAATTTTAATTCTGCATGGCGTAACCTGTCTCCACTAAGCCACCGACACGACGGGATATGAGATTACAAGCTTACCTGACCAGCAATGACCACTCGTGTGTTGCAGTGATGTAATCTATGTGTTTCAAACTCTTAATCTCAATGGTGGCAAACAAATGCACGAGACACACAGACTGATCACAGGGGCACGGTTCAATATCCGTCTGTTTTTGTTTTCGTACGGTGTAGATCCCAGTTTCTGTTTTTAAACCATGGGAGAAAGAGCAATACAATTAGGTTTTTGGTTAAAGCACTCTTTAATGCCTCCAAAGCAGGAGCACATACTAAATCCTACAAAAGTACGCACAAAAAATGAGTTGTTTTATTGTTCACAGTTCCACTATATACTCTAATGTTCCAGTCAACGTAGAGTATCTGTGTATACCAAATGTCTAGACAATAACTAACAATAACTTAACAATAACAAAAGATGTCATCATTAAACAAGAGGCCCATGGGCCTTAACGGTCACCTGATATATTTATACAGAGAGTTGATTTTGTTTTTAACATAAACAGAAATATTATTCAAAGTGACAAAAAACAATAAAACCACCTTATTCAATATCTAGCATACAGATTTCAGACTAAAAAGTATTTGAAACTAGCACCTCTGATTCTAAACAAGGAAAATGAAGAAATTTTAGCACACTGACTCCTTTGGGCCCCACCCTACAGCCCTTGGGGGTAGGGCTGGCTCAAAATTTTCAAAGTATCAAACTGTCAACTCAAGGTTATAATTCCAATCAAGTTATTAACATGTAATATTCAAAGTAT
>NW_018404058.1:509776-527812 GCF_002113885.1 Mizuhopecten yessoensis
CATACTATCAAACTGCTACCTAATACTGATAATGCTAACCCAAATTGAATTACTTCCAATGGAAATTAAACAAATGTTGGTCCAAAATGTGATTTCCCTATATAAACTATAGTAAAGTTTACCCCCTCCCCAGGGGGAAATGTGAGACCCCAGGGTCAAGAAATTCACAATTTTGGTAAAGCACCTTAAGACCCTTCCATCTATGAAGAGTATTTGATTCTACCATATCTGGGTCTTGAGAAGATTTTTGAAATTTTAGCCAATTTGACCCTTTTTGGCCCCGCCCCTCAGGCCCCTGGGGGCTGGGGACCAAACCGGCTACTATTTATGTTGATCTTTGGCCATGGAAGGTTCCTGCAAAATTTCATTGAAATTGGTTCAGGGGTTTTGGAGAAGAAGTTGAAAATGTAAATTGTTTACGGACGCAAAACGGACGATGGACGACGACGGATAAAAGGCGATCGCAATAGGTCACTTGAGACTTTGTCTCAGGTGACCTAAAAAAAGTACTATATAAAGTTTATTGTTGATTACATTTACCCTATAATTTAAATAAAGTTCTTCATTCTGCCAAAGTTTATCGAATCAATTTCAATTCAACAGGCTTTATTGTTTGTATCTATTGTGTTCTGAAAAAAGTATTGATATTTTGAGAGGATACAACGTCCCCACAAGATTGTGTCCACGCAGAGACATATAAAGCCAGTAGTATATACGTCTCTGTTCCAGGTTTTGACTTTACGAAATGTAAAACATAGTTTCTCCTTAGGGATGTTATTTCTACTTATACTTTTTCTGCTTGATTCCTCACTTCAAAGCTTAACAAAAGTACATGCCTCTCTATCGTAAATTTATTATTCTGTTTACAATCTTGTACATTTCGATCATGTCCCCTCGAAGTCTCCTATATACTAGTGTTGGTAGTTTCTAGGCCCTTCATCTCCGGTAGATATGTCGTAGCTTTACATATTTTAATTTGTACGGTGACCATACTGCTCATGTGTGTTCCAACTTTGTCCTCACAATTTAGGACATAAGGAATGTCTGATGTGTCAGCTAGAAATAACGTTGGGTTTATTTATTAAGGTTAGACAGTATGGCCTGTTAACGAAACTAGAAGAATATTGATATCTATATTTTTTTCAATTGACCAATTAACGCATCATAATTTGTAAGATGTCAGTAGCTATCCTGGTATGCAGAGTAACTTCATAATTATGTGTTTTATATATTTTTATATGAGGACATGTAAATTGAAAAAACAAGATTCTAGACGTAATGAAAAAGACTATAACGTCACGCATCACGTAACGTAAAGTCACACATCACGTAACGTAAAGTCACACATCACGTAACGTAAAGTCACGCATCACGTAACGTAAAGTCACGCATCACGTAACGTAAAGTCACGCATCACGTAACGTAAAGTCACGCATCACGTAACGTAAAGTCACGCATCACGTAACGTAAAGTCACGCATCACGTAACGTAAAGTCACGCATCACGTAACGTAAAGTCACGCATCACGTAACGTAAAGTCACGCATCACGTAACGTAAAGTCACGCATCACGTAACGTAAAGTCACGCATCACGTAACGTAAAGTCACGCATCACGTAACGTAAAGTCACGCATCACGTAACGTAAAGTCACGCATCACGTAACGTAAAGTCACGCATCACGTAACGTAAAGTCACGCATCACGTAACGTAAAGTCACGCATCACGTAACGTAAAGTCACGCATCACGTAACGCAAAGTCACGCATCACGTAACGCAAAGTCACGCATCACGTAACGCCTCAAAAAGCATAATCACTAGGACTTGTATCTGGCCTGTCTATCATCTGAATACTAAGAAAGACAAGATCTCTATGGATCTATGGTTACAGATACAGATATGTTATTTGAGTCTTACCTTTCGCATACAAATTTACAAGCAAAGTAAAACTTGACATATAAAAAGAATGACGAAAGCCACTCTTAAAAGAGTATAGTTGCTAAAATCCTTTAAAATCACATATCTCAATCTTGAAGTCCTATCAAACCAGGATCACACCCGTGTTCAGCTTAGACAGAAAAAATGTCCAATAAAACCAGAAACAAGTAGTAAAATACAAATACCATCATGAAAATATTTAGTTCATTTCTGTATTCTACTCTATATGTAATACCACGTAATTAGATTATCTAAGTCCGTGGTAATACCGACTGATATCTGTCGAAAAAATGATAACAGATGTATTAGATAGACTATATGGATTTCATATGAATTCCCATTTTATAAGGCTTTCAGGAATATTATGAACCAACAACTGCAAATACTTTTTATGCTTAGAAATAACTTCACCTGTCAAAAAATACTTTTTTTTCAACGTTTTTCCATTTTCAAATTGTTGTTTAATTGACTCTCTCATTGGCTTGACGGTCCAAACAATTGACGTTCATTTCCTGAGTTTGAGTAAGGACTTGAATACTTAAATAAAGATCTTTTCTGGATTGGAAGTGTGGATATCTCTTTCTTCCTATTGGACAGAGGTGTATAAACTTCCAGTCAGGGAAAGATATCTTCGTCTTACCCTGAGTAGATAGCCAGCACAAATTCATATAAGTGTACCGCAAACTCGTGCCAGCGGCAGCCTTTGACCACCTCAGTTTTCTTTTCTATCCCAGAGCGATGGGTTGTGATTTCTTTTTCCTATCTGCACGGTATGGAATGACCTACCCACTTTTCTTCAAAACAAAATGTTGAAAAAAACCTTGACACACATATTATGTCCGCTATTTTGAGGATATTTTGTTTTCTAATGTTTACACGTTTGCAGTGCTTATATAAAATATCACACAGATATACACTTACATTTGTAGCTTGATATGCTATTCTACTGTGGGGTACACACAGGTTGCTTCCGGTTAAGCAAGTGCTGATATTTCGTGCTTGTTTGACTCTTCCTATAAAATTAAAAACAAAAACAAACAAAATCCCTTAAGAGTGGATATCGCTGTCCAGTGGGGAAGACTGATTACGACGAAACCTTAAATCTTGATGGCCTACCCTCCGAGCGTCCGGAGATGGACTTCGTTATTGAAGACGATACAGACACAACACGGTGTACATTTTGAATTTTGGTCGGGGTCGGTTTGATTCATACATATCAACTTGTTTCTTATATGCTGTAAAATGAACACCTTAAGGTCGGCCTGGTCGGAGTCGGGGATAAAAGGAGTCAATTAATGGATCGAGTAGTTGCCCGCGCCCCCTCTCTCCCACCCCTGATATTTTTTGTCAAACATCTTCGGGTAAAGCGGAGAGGTATAAACCAGTATAAAAGTCGCTTTATGAAAATGAAGCTATCTGCTGTTTTATATAATTATGGTAGAGAAATAGTACCGGGATGTACATTACATAATGCGAACATGCAGCATAGACTGAAAAACAGAAAGTTCACTACCGCCAACAGACGTAATTTTCACACAGGTTGGTCGTTACCCCAGGCTTTGGTGTATCAGATTAGATATATATAACTTTCGATTCAATTATATGTTATGTGTGTTGTACAAATTAAAAGAGGGATTTTTTTTTGAAAAAATTAGCAACGATACCATGTTGATGACAAATCATCATCATCATATCATCATATCATCATCATCATCATTGCAATCACCATCATCATCGTCGTCGTGGATCATATTATCAATCAACATCACAGCATCATGAGCAGCTGCAGCAGTAGTGTCAGCGGCCGTAGTAATCATCATCATCATCAACATCATCATCTCACAATCGTCATCGTTGTCAAGAAGGTATTCCAAAAGGAATTTTAGAGCAACATTTTATTTTATATTTCTTCTCCTTATTCAAACCAAATGGATTTATTCATAATCACATGGAGCTGACGATTCAAAAACTTTTTTCAGTACTTCGCCTTAGTGCACAGCATTACTCGACAGCAAAAATCATAACGATTAGGATATTGTGGACTTGTGTAAGATTAATAGAATCTTTCTCCCCCTTGGGGGTGAGATAGGAGAATCTCAACCCGAGGGGGGAGATTCTTTTAATTTCCAAACACGAGGCTTTGCCGAGTGTTTGGCAACTTAAGAATCTTTCCCCGATGGTTGAGATTCTCCTATCTCACCCACAAGAGGGTGAATGATTCTTTTTCTCTTACTCTGTTCTCCCATTGTGTATTATATACACAATGTATTGATAACGTTACATGCTAAATTCAGGGTTGACGTGACGTGACGTTGATGGATTGTTGAAGTGACGTCATGCCATTGTTATTAATAAGGGAATCCCCCCGTCTCAACTCTAGGGTGAGACAAGGAAATCTCATACCAGTAAAAGTGCGGATACACCTGTCCAGGGTAAGAGAAACACAAAACACATCAGTCCGCATTCCATGCACTTCATATATGAATTTCGTGAAGTCGTCTGGTTTCATGTCATTTTCATTACGTAAGTAAATTTATGTCTTGTATCGGAAACTTTATTTCTATAGTTCGTATTAATATCGGGTGTTGACATATAATCGTTATGCATGAGAAAGATTGTTACCCGGTGTTACTACAATTTACACTATGGCATTGAAATGCCCGTTACGAGCAAGCAAGTTTGAATATTGAAGTATTAAGACAGGTTACCCTAAAGCAATAAATGAACTTGATCAACCTTTCTATATAACAGATAACAATTCACCTCTGAGACAGGCGTGGAAATCCGTCAGGATACCCCCTGGGCTTCCAAATGGTTTATTTTCACATAATTGACCTGCAATTAGAGTCATTGCATTGCTGCTTGTTTGGTGGTGTATTATCACTGGTTAAGATAACGACCGAGAATTTTTAGAAATTATTTTGAATCCGTCAAATGCAGATATTTTGCTGTTTTCACAAATACAACGAAGCTCATCTTCTGGCCTGTATCCGATCTTTGTGAGACATGAGATGATTCGAAAATGACTGCGATATGGATGCTTTTATAACTAGTGGTTACGCCAAACACCTGCACTGGAGCTGGCTACGGGCTGGATAATCAATGAGGATTGTACAATTGCACTCGGACAAAGGACGGAATTAGAATTACTATCAAAGTCTGTGGACAAAGGTAACAAACCAAACAGCCTATCGTCGTTACGATATAAAGAATCACATCTGATCAGCTGACAATTTTTTTTATGCTAGTATTGCAAATAAATAAACATATTTGAGAAATTTTATTAACACACTGACGATGTTTCATATTGTCGCGTCCAGGTCTCTTAGGGCGATATATTTTTCAATCATATAATAACCTTATATACAGCTGTATAAATACAGCACAAACCACGCTGCAGGTATATAATTTACCAAGATCGATTACATCACCCTACATGTACATTTTTGTATACGTCTAGCCGTAAATAAATGATTAAGCGATTTTTAAAACATTTCAAAACGATGATATGTTTCTTTTGTTAAGTATGTGCATACTGTAACGTCATGCTACCACAATTGGCATACTACCCAAATTGGTCAGAAAATGGTTCGAATAAAACTTTAAAATTAAATTTGAGCATTTTCCCTTCGAGAGTGTAACAAAGGAGATATTTATCAGCATTTCCACAGAGCAGTTTTGTTTCAGAAAACCAGTAAAATCGACGTGTGTCGACGAAATTTTTGAGGATTTTGAATAAGCATGTTTACATGCTGATTTCTGGTCCTTATATATAAAAGTAATATATTTTGTTGCACATCAACTTGTAGAAATAAAAACAAGTTTCATAGTCTATGTGACATGGTGTACCAATTTGGGGTTCTAATCACGGCCATAAAACGGACGAAATCTAACTGCGAGTTTAGCGTTCCAAAACAAATATCGTAGAATCATTTTTTTTCTTTCGAAAATGAACTACCAGAGATAGTCTTTGTCAGGAATCAAGAAACATTCCAGGTACAAGATCTAAATTTTTAATATCACTGAAAAACTGTCACATTTGTACCAATCGTGGTAGCGTGTCGTTAGGATATACTTATTACAAGTTTAGTGAACCGGTTAGAATTATCTTTCTTCCAGCACAGGTAATATTGGGTCAGCGTAAGTGAGGCTTATCTGTACCGGTCACCGAGGAACGCGATGACCTTGATGGAATGCGGAGGTTGATCCTCCACAAATTTTTGTGACACGATTACGTGACATGAGACGTGAAGGATCGCGGTGATGCAATCATCAAGGTCCCTGATGTGATCTATCATCGCATTTGACCACCCAAACGAAATACTTGACGGGATGGCTGGGTGAATTAGTTACACTTGCTGAGAAGAGATCTGTATAATGGTATTCCCCAGAATTAGGGTGTGGAATTGTAGGTATAATGGTATCCCCCAGAATCAGGGTGTGTAGTTGTAGGTATAATTGTATCCCCCTGACTATGGTTGTGTAGTTGTAGGTATAATGGTATCCCTCTGACTATGGTTGTGTAGTTGTAGGTATAATGGTATCCCCTGACTATGGTTGTGTAGTTGTAGGTATAATTGTATCCCCCTGACTATGGTTGTGTAGTTGTAGGTATAATGGTATCCCCCTGACTATGGTTGTGTAGTTGTAGGTATAATGGTATCCCCCTGACTATGGTTGTGTAGTTGTAGGTATAATGGTATCCCCCTGACTATGGTTGTGTAGTTGTAGGTATAATGGTATCCCCCTGACTATGGTTGTGTAGTTGTAGGTATAATGGTATCCCCCTGACTATGGTTGTGTAGTTGTAGGTATAATGGTATCCCCCTGACTATGGTTGTGTAATTGTAGGTATAATGGTATCCCCTGACTATGGTTGTGTAGTTGTAGGTATAATGGTATCCCCCTGACTATGGTTGTGTAGTTGTAGGTATAATGGTATCCCCCTGACTATGGTTGTGTAGTTGTAGGTATAATGGTATCCCCCTGACTATGGTTGTGTAGTTGTAGGTATAATGGTATCCCCCTGACTATGGTTGTGTAGTTGTAGGTATAATGGTATCCCCCTGACTATGGTTGTGTAGTTGTAGGTATAATGGTATCCCCCTGACTATGGTTGTGTAGTTGTAGGTATAATGGTATCCCCCTGACTATGGTTGTGTAGTTGTAGGTATAATGGTATCCCCCTGACTATGGTTGTGGAATTGCAGGTGTGATTGTATCAAACAAGAATTACGTGTAATTATATGTCTCGCCGTTACCTGCTTTGTGTACATATTTTCACACACAATTTATGCTTATAGCATTTTCAAATAAATTCCATCAGAGAGGAAAATCTTCATAACCATGTGGTAAGATGTGAATACAGGTTTTATCACTGGATTTAATGAGTAAGACAGCATTTTCTAAAGCGGTACCGGTACATATATTCTGCTTTTATCACATGCATACATGAAAACTGTGATAGATACATTCATGGGTGTAGCTAATATG
Organism: Mizuhopecten yessoensis; assembly: GCF_002113885.1. Lineage (NCBI taxonomy): Eukaryota > Metazoa > Mollusca > Bivalvia > Pectinida > Pectinidae > Mizuhopecten > Mizuhopecten yessoensis. The sequence continues at coordinate 517,206 of NW_018404058.1, forward strand.
CACTGGTAAATATGTGAAATGAAATGATTTCGAAAGTAAATATGCTTAATTACTGTAAATACTTAAGGTGTGAATAAAAATCAAACTAAATCTGACAATTACTAAATAAATTATGTCCAATTCTAAAAATCACCCAAAATTCTAAGTTTTCTGCCCAAGAAATGGAGCCAACCATTTCTAATCTGTGTTTCTGACCTGCGATGAGTTGTATACCGAAATGAAAAAACAATCCCCACTTTGCCTTCATAGTATGAAAAGTAGACTCCAAAAGAACCTTCACACAAAATTTCAACACCATAATGCCATTATTAACTGATTAAGAAGCATATACCACGAAAACATAATGTTGGACTAAACACAATGTTTGATGCCGTCGTCAGAAAGGCAACACCTTAGTCTTGCTTTTGCTCTAAGACAAAAACTATGAAGGAGAAGATGTTTGAAATTGAGGGAAACATGAAACACAATAGCTGTAATGGCCATTTTTTACCAGCCACATTCTGTATTGACTGTTAACATCCTGTGTGTTGATTGACAGTGCTAGTTTCATACAGAACATTATTAATGGTGATTTCTTGTAAAAGCACTTAAAATATTTCATTTCTTCAATTACCTGTTTTAAAAATTCAAACATTTTATGTGTTTGAGAGAGACAGGAATATAAGTGACAGATTTAAATTAGATAATATTCCCAATGTGTGTTTGATCATCAATATTTTATAGCTGATAGATACCGCACTGAATGCAAACACATTGTAAAAGAGGCCCAGAAGACCTGTATCACATACCTATTTAACATATTGACATGACAAACACCAACCATGAAACTTCACATTAGCATATACTCAAATCCTTATTCTAAGTCTATCCTTAAGTCATGATGCCTACGGTCAAGCCTCAATTGTCAAGATCCCTACATTCTAGGTTACAGTCAAGATTACAGCAGTCTGGCTTAAAGTCAAAGCTCCTACAATCCAGCATTTGGTCATAATTCCTAAAGTCCAGCCAACAGTCTAGATCCCTACAGTCCATCCAACAGTCAAGATCCCTACAGTCCAGCCTATGGTCAAGTTTCCTACAGTCCAGCGGATAATAAAGATCCATATAGCACAACCTATGGTCAAGATCCCTTTAGTACAGCCTATGGTCAAGATCCATATAGCACAACCTATGGTCAAGATCCCTATAGTCCAGCCAACTGTCTAGATCCCTACAGTCCATCCAACAGTCAAGATCCCTACAGTACAGCATATGGTCAAGATCCATATAGCACAACCTATGGTCAAGATCCCTATAGTCCAGCCAACCGTCTAGATCCCTACAGTCCATCCAACAGTCAAGATCCCTACAGTCCAGCCTATGGTCAAGTTTCCTACAGTCCAGCGGATAATAAAGATCCATATAGCACAACCTATGGTCAAGATCCCTTTAGTACAGCCTATGGTCAAGATCCATATAGCACAACCTATGGTCAAGATCCCTATAGTCCAGCCAACCGTCTAGATCCCTACAGTCCATCCAACAGTCAAGATCCCTACAGTCCAGCCTATGGTCAAGTTTCCTACAGTCCAGCGGATGGTAAAGATCCATATAGCACAACCTATGGTCAAGATCCCTTAAGTACAGCGGATGGTAAATATCCATATAGCACAACCTATGGTCAAGATCCTTATAGTCCAGCCTAGGGTCAATATCCCTATAGTACATCTTTAAATGTCAAGATCCTTATAGTCCAGCCTAATGTCAAGATCCTTATATTCCACTCTAGGGTCAAGATCCTTATATTCCAGCCTAGGGTCAAGATCCTTATAGTACATCTTTAAATGTCAAGATCCTTATAGTCCAGCCTAGGGTCAAGATCCTTATAGTCCAGCCTAGGGTCAAGATCCTTATAGTACAGCCTAGGGTCAAGATTCTCATCCTATTTCTTGTTCAAACTATCACAAGAACTCTTGTAACATGTAGAATGACCTTATCATGACAAGCTTTTGTAAGACCCTTGAATTACCCCTATATAAATATTCACACAGACAACAAATATTCCCTCCAAAACATGTCAGGAAGGTATATTTTGACATGTATAAGGTAGGTTACTAGTTGGAGATGCCAAAGTATTCACTCTAAGGTCGCATGCCTTAGCTGTTTCCTGTCCAAGAAGAGAAGAAGGAATGTTAGGGCGCCTACCTAGCAACAGATGTCGCCTACAGAAAACTAAAACATTAACAAAACAAAACACTTGCATGAAGATATGAATCTATGTCTGCACAGAATTTATTTCTCTTATTTTCTTACAGGATCAAATCAGATTTTATTTCCCAACCATCTGCAGAGAGTTGATGTGGGATGCTGTGGGATCAACAATAAGCGGAAACAAATCACACTGTTTGCCATTTTTTTAAGAAATTTGTTTAGTGCCACAATAGCAACTGTGTGACCTGACAGAGAACATATTTGTTCACCGCAACCAAAGATTGATGTTCTTTGCCATAAAATTGTTGTCGTCAGAGAAATAACATTTCACAATTGCCATCACAATTAACCGTGGTCATACACGGAAGATTTCTCCATTGTCATATCAATTAACTGTGGTCGTACAAGGAACACTACACCATTGCCATCACAGTTAACTTTGGTCATACAAGGAACACTACACCATTTCCATCACAGTTAACTGTGGTCATACAAGGAACACTACACCATTGCCATCACAGTTAACTGTGGTCATACAAGGAACATTACACCATTGCCATCACAGTTAACTGTGGTCATACAAGGAACACTACACCATTGCCATCACAGTTAACTTTGGTCTGAAAAGTAAAGTATACACTTGTTATCTCTCAAAGAGCCCAACATTTACTGCTATGGTCACACGCTCTTGTTAATAAGCACCATGAGGTACTTATTTTGAGTAATCAGTGAAATCAGCTGTCATCCTAGTGTCTTTCTGCCCCTTAAACTCTGCAGACGAATCCAACACTGGAGAGGTGTTTAGCAGCAGTGATCTCCTTTTAAATGGGGTATAAAAGCCTGCAATATCAATACATTTGATATCTCACTGGATATCATTACTAAGCTGAAGCTTATGGAACCCTCGGCAAAAAAGTCTCTTGGCATTGATCTAAAAGCAGATGAAAGTTCCCCTCCAACTGCCCTTGTGGCAAAGTCATGAAGACATTGGCCTGGTTGTAAAACTGTATAGAAATGGTCAGGGCCTACATCTGTGTTAAACAATTATAATACACCTAAAGCTAATCCCTTTATATTAGTGAATAGTAATCACTGCATACGAACTAAGAGGTCCTAAATAATGGCACCTATATATTACCGTACTCTGTCAATAATGGCACCTATATATTATTGACAGAGTACGGTGATATATAGGTGCCATTATTGACAGAGTATGGTAATAATGGCACCTATATGTTACCGTACTCTGTCAATCATGGCACCTATATATTACAGTACTCTGTCAATAATGGCACCTATATATTACCGTACTCTGTCAAAAATGGCACCTATATATTACCATACTCTGTCAATAATGGCACCTATATATTACCGTACTCTGTCAATAATGGCACCTATATATTACCGTACTCTGTCAATAATGGCACCTATATATTACCGTACTCTTTCAATAAACGCACCTATATATTACCGTACTCTGTCAATAAAGGCACCTATATATTACCGTACTCTGTCAATAATGGCACCTATATATTACTGCACTCTGTCAATAATGGCACCTATATATTACCGTACTCTGTCAATAAAGGCACCTATATATTACCGTACTCTGTCAAAACTGGCCCCTTAATATTAATCTCTGTACACTTTTTCCTGAATAATAATCCCTAAACGCTAATCTCTGTATCCTAATGGTAATTAACCCCTTAATAGTCTAAATCTCTGTAAAATTATCTCTATATTCTTATCCCTGAATGCTAATCCCTGTATCCTAATGGTAATTACCCCCTTAATAGTCTAAATCGCTGTACAATTATCTCTATATTCTTATCCCTGAATGGTAATCTCTGTATCCTAAGGGTAATTAACCCCGGAAGAGTCTAAATCTCTGTACAATTATCTCTATATTCTTATCCCTGAATGCTAATCTCTGTATTATACTCCATGAATGTTATATTTCTGAATGGTAACCCCTTAAGGTAATAGGTTTGTGTCACCATTTCTCAGTAGAATTTCTTCAATTTTTGTAGTTATATTGCTTTGAAGTTAAGAAATGTTCTGCCACAAAAAAATATAGGTTTTCAGAATTTTAAGGATTTTAAATGAAAATTTATGTAAAAAAAGAGTAAAAAAATGAAAGACAATTTTTTGCAAAATAATGTCAATAAAAATGATACTGCCATACATTAGTTTTGCATTAATGTATATCAATTTAATAAATGCTGAAATTGTGTAAAATAAATTATCTATAAACGATAAAAAAAATGACATTTTATAATAAAACCATATACACATAGTAATTGCATGTAAGAGTTATCTTTCTTGAAAAACTTCACAGTAGTGAAATAGGTAGCCGCGGTTTCCTGAAGTACAGAAAAATGGACACATGCGACTCATTGATAAAAAAACCACCTGAATTAATGCCTGGATTGCTTTGAAATACTCTAATATTGATAGAACACACTGTTCTGTCAATGATAAACATACAATATTCATCACAACTCTACTCATTAGAATATGAAGAAATTATGATACTGTGTCCCACCATTGGATTTTGTACTAGGGATGTACTTCCTATTTCCATTTATTAATACACTCATTCAACCTTAATACTGTTAAACATATTTTTTGTTGGGGATTTGAATTTGATTATTTTGTGGATTTAGAATTATGATTTATAAACAACACAAATATTTTGCACAAATATTTGAGTTTATGCTGTTATGCCCATCAGCCATTTCCTGTTGCAATGTTAAATCTGTGATGATGATTTAAAGTTTTAAACAGCAATACTAGAATGATTAAACTCCTCTAATTCAGAAGTCTGTTGAAGAGAAGACCAATATCTCGTTCTAAGTCTGATCTGTTTTTGGTCCTGAAGGTTGTTTACTGGAACTCTTCAATGAAATTCTACTCTGGACTTCTAAGTGCTTACATTAGATGCAGTTATGGAAGGAAATGGAGCATATGCATTGTGTCAAGAGTTTAATGAGCAGAAGTAACAAGTAAGATTTTACAGTAGGCGGCTACAATTATCAGTCCTGTTCTAGACTAGTTGTATGTCTGTATTGAATAGTACAGAAAGCAGGTCAGGCTATATATATACCCGTAGTTATATACTACCAATGTTAATTAAAGTGATCGATCCCAGCTGATTGACCACGAGGCTCTCATTCTTATTTACATTGTACCTGTCTCTTAGTGAGTCCCACCTATCTGATTATGCAGTCATTTTAGTAATACAGCTTGTTCGAACTTCGATTTTTTTTTTTTTATGTTTTCTTAAATATTTTTCCCACATTTACTACGAATAAACACAAGTAGAATCTAAATGATTTCAAAGTGAGCAGATGCTCAAATAAATATACCCCCGTGACCTCTGACCCTTTAGCCTTGACCAATGACCTCACAAATCTAATCAGGTGTAGAACTCAGTGTACAGTTACCATACTATATGGTGTAAATATGATTAAATATGTTAAGGGGTTTGTGATATATGTTGCACACAAGATTTGTTTTCTAATAAAATTGTATCCTTTCAGAATCAAATAATTATAAACCCAAACTAAACTTCGTGTTTATCAGTCCTAAACCCCGAATACTTATCCCTGTAACACTGGTTACAACTTTGAACTCAAATGAAATACTTGTATTGAAAGCAAGAAGCCCATGAGAAGCAAATTTGTGTGGCATATCTAAATGTGAGTACAGTTGACATGTACCATCACACTGCCATCCTCACTGTTAACAATCCCAGCCATTTTTAATTGTTTTCGTACTGAAACAGAAAATGAACTAGGGTAAACTTTTCCTTCTCCCTGTGGTGTTGGGTGACATTTAAGTTTTTGATCGTTTGACATGATTTAAGGGAATTACAAGAAAGTTGGTTTGAGCACAAATTCTATGCTCGGGCATGGGAATGCTTTCATGAATACGGGCCCGGGTGGGCCAAATACTTGGGCACTATAGTTACATATACTCTGTTACTTCTAACCTGTTATCCTGAAAGATCACTTAATCACTTCATAATGGTACAAGTGTCAAATGATGGTATACGTATAGCGCTGATCCATGAGCGAGGTGTTCATATATATATATATACTATATGTGTTTATTGGTTCAGACCAGTGTTACATTTTACAGAAAGAAATGTATATGTTAAGAGCATATGCTCATGAGGACAAGAAATATGGGTGGACAATGTCCTAACAATAAGACAGGCATACACAAACAGTTGTAAACAGTCGGCCTACAGTTTTGCTTTATGTAGCCATGTAATCCAAATTCACCATCTAGGTTGATGAATAGGAAGCCTTCAAATCCCCTAATGTGGCCACTATTACAACAGGATGGCCCTTTTGGTGACCACTAAACAAACCCTAATGTGGCCACTATTACAACAGACTGGCCCTATTGGTGACCACTAAACAAACCCTAATGTGGACACTATTACAACAGAATGGTCCTATTGGTGACCACTAAACAACCCCTAATGTGGCCACTATTACAACAGGATGGCCCTTTTGGTGACCACCAAACAAACCCTAATGTGGCCACTATTACAACAGAATGGTCCTATTGGTGACCACTAAACAAACCCTAATGTGGACACTATTACAACAGAATGGCCCTATTGGTGGCCACTAAACAACCCCTAAAGTGGCCACTATTACAACAGGATGGCCCTATTGGTGGCCACTAAACAAACCCTGATGTGGCCACTATTACAACAGGATGGCCCTACTGGTGACCACTAAACAAACCCTGATGTGGACACTATTACAACAGGATGGCCCTACTGGTGACCACTAAACAAACCCTGATGTGGCCACTATTACAACAGGATGGCCCTACTGGTGACCACTAAACAAACCCTGATGTGGCCACTATTACAACAGGATGGCCCTACTGGTGACCACTAAACAAACCCTGATGTGGACACTATTACAACAGGATGGCCCTACTGGTGACCACTAAACAAACCCTGATGTGGCCACTATTACAACAGGATGGCCCTACTGGTGACCACTAAACAAACCCTGATGTGGACACTATTACAACAGGATGGCCCTACTGGTGACCACTAAACAAACCCTGATGTGGCCACTATTACAACAGGATGGCCCTACTGGTGACCACTAAACAAACCCTGATGTGGCCACTATTACAACAGGATGGCCCTACTGGTGACCACTAAACAAACCCTGATGTGGCCACTATTACAACAGGATGGCCCTACTGGTGACCACTAAACAAACCCTGATGTGGCCACTATTACAACAGGATGGCCCTACTGGTGACCACTAAACAAACCCTGATGTGGACACTATTACAACAGGATGGCCCTACTGGTGACCACTAAACAAACCCTGATGTGGACACTATTACAACAGGATGGCCCTACTGGTGACCACTAAACAAACCCTGATGTGGACACTATTACAACAGGATGGCCCTACTGGTGACCACTAAACAAACCCTGATGTGGACACTATTACAACAGGATGGCCCTACTGGTGACCACTAAACAAACCAGTCAGATTTATAGGCAATAAACCCTGCCATATGTCCTGACCAGATAAACATTAGGATTTGTTATCATTACATTTTCTACCTAATGTGTAGCTTTTGTATCCTGGCAAATCACATTGCCTGTGTTAAAGCTTACACACTGTCAATTATATATTAAATATCAGCTTTGCAAGGCAGGTCATTGAGTCTAAGTAAAATAATTCACTATTATCATAACAAAAGGTCCAAGATACATGCATGTACAATTGTCTATCACTAACATGCTATCAAAGAAACCTAGATTTGACCTGGTAGACCATGGGAGTTGAAAGTACATGCTGTCAGCCAATCAGGAGCCAGAGCAACTGACATTTAGCTATAAAATAATCATAGGTCAGGATCATTCATGTCAAATTTAGGTAATGAAGGGTATTCCTGATTAAGACCCAATGTCAGAATAAAAATTGGCCTTCATTTTGATAACAGCTCTATTTGGTAACAAAATACATAACTAAAATACAATAAAAATAATGCACATATTATTAATTACATTCATACATTTGTGGAGGGTAAACCTGAAAAAGCAAGATCCCAGGTCTATTTCTACTTAAGACTAAAACACTGACAGGTCAGCAATGGCCCTGCAATGTGCCTGACTGTGACCCCCTTCCATCTATTTTTAGTCCCAGTCACAATGACTTTGACCTTAAACACTTTTTAAACCTGTACTGCACATCTACATATCACAGTATACCACCATACTGTACATCTACATATCACAGTATATCACCATACTGCACACCTACATATCACAGTATATCACCGTACTGTACATCTACATATCACAGTATACCACCATACTGTACATCTACATATCACAGTATATCACCATACAGCACATCTACATATCACAGTATATCACCGTACTGCACACCTACATATCACAGTATATCACAATACTGTACATCTACATATCACAGTATATCACTGTACTGTACATCTACATATCACAGTATATATCACCGTACTGTACAACTATACATATCACAGTATATCACCGTACTGAACATCTACATATCACAGTATATCACCATACTGTACATCTACATATCACAGTATATCACCGTACTGCACATTTACATATCACAGTATATCACCGTACTGCACATCTACATATCACAGTATATCACCGTACTGTACATCTACATATCACAGTATATCACCATCTACATATCACAGTATATCAACATCTACATATCACAGTATATCACCGTACAGCACATCTACATATCACAGTATATCACCGTACTGCACACCTACATATCACAGTATATCACCGTACTGTACATCTACATATCACAGTATATCACCGTACTGTACATCTACATATCACAGTATATCACCGTACTGCACATCTACATATCACAGTATATCACCGTACTGCACATCTACATATCACAGTATATCACCGTACTGCACATCTACATATCACAGTATATCACCGTACTGCACATCTACATATCACAGTATATCACCGTACTGTACATCTACATATCACAGTATATCACCGTACTGTACATCTACATATCACAGTATATCACCGTACTGCACATCTACATATCACAGTATATCACCGTACCGCACATCTACATATCACAGTATATCAGTTTAGTCTTATGGATTCCATGATAAAGACTGTAACCCCAAGGTCTATTATTAGTAACAGTGACTTTGACTTCAGAAATTTTCTAAATCCCTATTGCACATCTACATATCACAGTGAATCACTATGTCAAATTTCAGATAGATTATGCGGCCCTAACGATAGATTAGTCCCAGATGCGCGGCCCTAATGATAAATTAGTCTCAGATGTGCGACCCTAACAATGTTTATTTTGGGAATATACATACAATATGTGCACAATTACTTGTTATAATATTTAAAAAAAACCCACAATTATTATTGTATCACAATGTCAAATTTCAAAAACATTATAATAAGACTTACGGATTCCATGATAAAGACTCTGTACCCATGATCTATTATTAGTAACAGTGACCTTGACCTTAGAATTTTTTAAATCCCTATTGCACATCCGATGCAGAGGCCCTAACATATGTTCATGTCTAACTTGTGGAATACATACAATATGTGCACCAATCACTTGTAACAATATATTCAAAAAATACAAAGTCTTCTTTGAGGAGAAATAAGCTTACAGTCTACTGGTGTTTAAAACCAGACAGTTTCCTAGAGGACAATGACATACTAATACTGTAGAGAGCTAGGTAAGATAATGCTATATACTACTTATTAACTTAAAGGTTTAAGGACATTTATTTGGGTCTGGGGAAGGACTGGTTCACCAAGGCCGGCAGCAGTCATTGACAGTGCTCCTTCACGTAACACTAATGTTACACTGACGTAGGATATTGTTTGCTGTAACTGCTACACAATTGTTTTATTTCTTTTTACATCATTGGATAAGCACACCTGAATGTCTCACTGTTTAATTGAAATTAGTTACGATTTTCAAAGTAATTTATGGATGCGAATTGTCTCCCTTTCTATGCACAGGCAACTCGGATAATGAACTCCAGTGGTGAAAAGTAATCACTGAATTACATACCTGTCTTCATGCGTTTGTATTGTTCCTAGTGATGTATTTAACAGGTGTATATAATGGCAGGTGATTTGGTGAGGTGGAGATGGAGTGCCTGATGTACTAACAGGTGTATATAATGGCAGGTGATTTGGTGAGGTGGAGATGGAGAGCCTGATGTATTTAACAGGTGTATACAATGGCAGGTGATTTGGTGAGGTGGAGATGGAGAGCCTGATGTATTAACAGGTGTATATAATGGCAGGTGATTTGGTGAGGTGGAGATGGAGAGCCTGATGTATT
>NW_018404058.1:532999-554864 GCF_002113885.1 Mizuhopecten yessoensis
TAACAGGTGTATATAATGACAGGTGATTTGGTGAGGTGGAGATGGAGAGCCTGATTTATTTAACAGGTGTATATAATGACAGGTGATTTGGTGAGGTGGAGATGGATAGCCTGATGAACTAACAGGTGTATATAATGGAAGGTGATTTGGTGAGGTGGAGATGGAGAGCCTGATGTACTAACACTAACAGGTGTATATAATGGCAGGTTATTTGGTGAGGTGGAGATGGACAGCCTGATGTACTACCAGGTGTATATAATGGCAGGTAATTTTGTGAGGTGGAGATGGATAGCCTGATGAGCTAACAGGTGTATATAATGGCATCTGATTTGGTGAGGTGGAGATGGAAAGCCTGATGTATTTAACAGGTGTATACAAGGGCAGGTGAGTTGGTGAGGTGGAGATGGAGAGTCTGATGTACAAACAGGTGTATATAATGGCCGGGGATTTGGTGAGGTGGAGATGGAAAGCCTGATGTATTTAACAGGTGTATATAATGGCAGGGAATTTGGTAAGGGGGGGATGGAGAGCCTGATGTACTACCAGGTGTATATAATGGCAGGTTATTTGGTGAGGTGGAGATGGAAAGTCTGATGTACGAACAGGTGTATATAATGGCAGGTTATTTGGTGAGGTGGAGATGGATAGCCGGATGTACTAACAGGTGTATATTATGGCAGGTGATTTGGTGAGGTTGAGATGGAGAGCCTGATGTATTAAACACGGGTATATAATGGCAGGGAATTTGGTGAGGTGGAGATGGAGAGTCTGATGTATTAAACACGTGTATATAATGGCAGGGAATTTGGTAAGGGGGGGATGGAGAGCCTGATGTACTACCAGGTGTATATAATGGCAGGTGGTTTGGTGAGGTGGGGATGGAGAGCCTGATGTATTTCACAGGTGTATATAATGGCCGGGGATTTGGTGAGGTGGAGATGGACAGCCTGATGTACTACCAGGTGTATATAATGGCAGGTTATTTGGTGAGGTGGAGATGGATAGTGTGTATATAATGGCAGGTGATTGGGTGAGGTGGAGATGGATAGCCTTATGTATTTAACAGGTGTATATAATGGAGAGCCTGATGTATTAAAAACGTGTATATAATGGCAGGTAATTTGGTAAGGGGGAGATGGAGAGCCTGATTTATTAACAGGTGTATATAATGACAGGCGATTTGGGGAGGTGGAGATGGAGAGCTTGATGTATTAAACACGGGTATATAATGGCAGGGAATTTGGTGAGGTGGAGATGGAAAGTCTGATGTACGAACAGGTGTATATAATGGCAGGTAATTTGGTAAGGTGGAGGTGGAGAGCCTGATGTACTAACAGGTGTACATAATGGCAGGTGCTTTGGTGAGGGGGAGATGGAGGGCCTGATGTATTAAAAACGTGTATATAATGGCAGGTAATTTTGTGAGGTGGAGATGGATAGCCGGATGTACTAACAGGTGTATATTATGGCAGGTGATTTGGTGAGGTTGAGATGGAGAGCCTTATGTACTAACAGGTGTATATAGGAGATGGATAGCCTGATGTATTAACATGTGTATATAATGGCAGATGATTTGGTGAGGTGGGGATGGATAGCCTGATGTACTAACAGGGGTATATAATGACAGGGGATTTGGCGAGGTGGAGATGGATAGCCTGATGTACTAACATGTGTATATAATGGCAGGTGATTTGGTGAGGTGGAGATGGAGTGCCTTATGTATTAACAGGTGTATATAATGGCCGGTGATTTGGTGAGGTGGAGATGGAGAGCCTGATGTACTAACAGGTGTATATAATGGCAGGGGATTTGGTGAGGTGGAGATGGATAGCCTGATGTACTAACAGGTGTATATTATGGCAGGTGATTTGGTGAGGTGGAGATGGAGTGCCTTATGTATTAACAGGTGTATATAATGACAGGTGATTTGGTGAGGTGGAGATGGAGGGCCTTATGTATTAACAGGAGGTGGAGATGGAGAGCTTGATGTATTAAATACGTGTATATAATGGAAGGTGATTTGGTGAGATGAAGATGGAGAGCCTGATTTATTTAACAGGTGTATATTATGGCAGGTGATTTTGTGAGGTGGAGATGGATTGCCTGATGTACTAACATGTGTATATAATGGCAGGTGATTTGGTGAGGTGGAGATGGATAGCCTTATGTATTTAACAGGTGTATATAATGACAGCTGATTTGGTGAGGTGGAGATGGAGAGCTTGATGTATTAAACACGTGTATATAATGGCAGGTGATTTGGTGAGGTGAAGATGGATAGCCTGATGTACTACCAGATGTATATAATGGCAGGTGATTTGGTGAGGTGGGGATGGATAGCCTTATGTATTTAACAGGTGTATATAATGGCAGGTGGTTTGGTGAGGTGGAGATGGATAGCCTTATGTCTTTAACAGGTGTATATAATGACAGCTGATTTGGTGAGGTGGAGATGGAGAGATTGATGTATTAAACACGTGTATATAATGGCAGGGGATTTGGTGAGGTGGGGATGGAGAGCCTGATGTATTAACAGGTGTATATAATGGCCGGTGATTTGGTGAGGTGGAGATGGAGAGCCTGATGTACTACCAGATGTATATAATGGCAGGTGATTTGGTGAGGTGGAGATGAAGAGCCTGATGTACTAACAGGTGTTTATAATGGCAGGTGATTTGGTGAGGTGGAGATGGAGAGCCTGATTTATCTAACAGGTGTATATAATGACAGGTGATTTGGTGAGGTGGAGATGGAGAGCTTGATGTACTACCAGGTGTATATAATGGCAGGTGATTGGTGAGGTGGAGATGGAGAGCCTGATTTATCGAACAGGTGTATATAATGGCAGATGATTTGGTGAGGTGGAGATGGATAGCCTGATGTATTAACAGGTGTATATAATGGCAGGGGATTTGGTGAGGTGGAGATGGAGAGCCTGATGTACTAACAGGTGTATATAATGGCAGGTGATTTGGTGAGGTGAAGATGGATAGCCTGATGTATTAACAGGTGTATATAATGACAGGTAATTTGGTGAGGTGGAGATGGAGAGCCTGATGTACTAACAGGTGTATATAATGGCAGGTGATTTGGTGAGGTGAAGATGGATAGCCTGATGGACTAACAGGTGTATATTATGGCCGGTGACTTGGTGAGGTGAAGATGGATAGTCTTATAATGGAAACATTCCACTCTCTGGAACGTCTTCCTACTCAACATTTTTTCTTTAAAGATATCCAAATTCTTTTTTGTAGGGGGTATATGTTATGCATACATACCAATATATGTGAAACAGATTTCCATGTATTGTCAATACAAAACAGCTTATAGCAAACAAGTACCGCTGATTCATTCTCCCTATCAATTCAAGTAGGTACATTTTTTTGAAGATTAAAAGACATTATTGTAATCTTAAGATGAAAAATAAAGAAATCAAAAGCGTATTGATTTGACCTTCCACTTGATTTGACATCAGACAATGTGAGTACGGTCAGGCCACAGTCTAACACAGGCTATCGACACTTCATTAACAACACTTTGTGTCAGACGTACAAAAGTAGAAATCAGAAATAGTGGTATTACCAACAAAATTTCCATAAAATACACCTTTACAAATACTTGAAAGCAATTGTGAAATTAACTGTCACAGTAAGTGTAAACAGTAGTCTGGTTGATCTCTACAAACACAACCACATCAATAAACATTCAATAGAGAGAAAATCCTATCCACCGTGTATATATGATGACATCACTGAATTTTTCTAAAGATGATTGGCTAAAAAGTATAACAATATCAGAGCTAAGAGCCTGTATTAAATGTCCTTACAACTGAATCATACTTTGAATTACTTTATTGTAATATTTCTATATATGGTTAAAAAGTGTATTTCCTAAGTTACAAGGATCAGTAACAACACTGATGATGTTACTATAGTTACAAGGATCAGTAACAACACTGATGATGTTACTGTAGTTACAAGGATCAGTAACAACACTGATGGTGTTACTATAGTAACAAGGATCAGTAACAACACTGATGATGTTACTATAGTTACAAGGATCAGTGACAACACGTATGATGTTACTTTAGTAACAAGGATCGGTGACAACACTGATTATGTTTCTATAGTTACAAGGGTCAGTGACAACACAGACATGTTACTATAGTTACAAGGATTTGTAACAAAACTGATGATGTTACTATAGTTACATGGATTGGTGACAATACTGATGATGTTACTACATATTATGATAAGCATTTTTATTCAACATAACCATTAGCTGTATCCGCTGTACTATGATCTTCAGTAACATAGATACATAGGTTTATTGCTGCCTAAAGTCATTTACATTATCAGTTTAAACACAGTAGCAGATCATCGTATGTGAAACAGAAGTGGGTAAATTAAAGGATTTCAAAATCTTAAAACAAAACATAAATTTATAGCCAAGAAACTATTGACCAAATTCTTGGGGTTATTTCCTGTAAAATACTTCAATTACCACTGAAACTTTTAGTTACTGAGTAATTGAATTGCTTAAAATCTTGTAAATACTTGCAGTCAACCTCATAAATATTCAACTTAGAAAAGTATATCAAAACTGTTGATTTTGGGTTTTACATTGTTGTTTCTCAGTGCAGGTGTAGGGGGTAAACCTATCAGTGAGTGTCCAGCATCCCCACCAACCTTAAGTGCTAAACCAACCTATGGATAAAGTACCAGAAATTGATAATTTCTCTTTACTCAAAATTCATCTTATATAATCTCATAGCGTTTTCTGCAATGAAATTTTAAG
Source organism: Mizuhopecten yessoensis (assembly GCF_002113885.1). Lineage (NCBI taxonomy): Eukaryota > Metazoa > Mollusca > Bivalvia > Pectinida > Pectinidae > Mizuhopecten > Mizuhopecten yessoensis. Next base: position 537,797 of record NW_018404058.1, read on the forward strand.
TAATTGACACTGGAGATTGTACAGTTGATGCTTTTTAACACTTTTCACAACTGGAAATGAAAATTAGCATGAAATCGTAGGACTTTTTACTTAAGAATTGGATGCAATTTTGTGTGTCAATTTAGATTTTAGTGTCACTGAGGGAAAACAGACCACCTGAGTGGAAACAAATCAAGATAGTGTTCAACAAAATTTTAATAATAACAATAATAATTCACAAACAGATTACAGAAAATTCAATGAAAGAATGGGCTTGTTTTATGTATTATCGTGACAAATTGTTATCCTGAAGCTACTCTTACCCCTGCGTGACTTCCATACCGAACAATGTACACTCATCCTCCTCGTCTCCAGTGGTTTGAGGAAGAGGGCATTCAGGCTGTATACATGTAGTAATTATCTGATGCTCCAAAGGACAGCACTAAATGAAGTGATGCTAATTTTGTATGGTGGAAGATGCAATTCATGAGTACAATAATAACATTGAGGATGATAGCTCTTTATTAAGGGAATTAAACAGGGTGATTACAAGGACACAGGTTCTTATAAGAAAGATATCAGAATTGTGTTGAAATGTACCACAAACTTTGAGAGTAGCAGACTGCATTAACCAAACAAAAGACTAAATAGGCCTGAATCCCTCGCCTGGTATATCACACCACTAACCTTCAAAGACTAAATAGGCCTGAATCCCTCGCCTGGTATTAATATCACACCACTAACCTTCAAAGACTAAATAGGCCTGAATCCATCACCTGGTATCACACAACTAACGTTCAAAGAATAATTGGCCTGAATCCCTCGCCTGGTATATCACACCACTAACCCTTCAAAGACTAAATAGGCCTGAATCCCTCGCCTGGTATTAATATCACACCACTAACCTTCAAAGACTAAATAGGCCTGAATCCCTAGCCTGGTATCACACCACTAACCTTCAAAGACTAAATAGGCCTGAATCCGTCGCCTGGTATTAATATCACACCACTAACCTTCAAGGTGAAATAGGGCTGAATGTGTCACCTGGTATTAATATCACACCATTAACCTTCAAAGACTAAATAGGCCTGAATCCCTCGCCTGGTATTAATATCACACCACTAACCTTCAACGACTAAATTATGCAAAAGTCCCTTAAAATCACTATCCACAAACTTCTGTAATTCAGAAGAAGTTGTTTGAATGAATATTTTCATATATTTGAACCCTGTGAACTTGAAAGGAGGTCAAGGTCGTTCTTTTTTAACAAACTTGGTAGCCCTTTATCCAAGCATGCTATTGGCCAAACATCATCACACTGGGTCTTTTGTGTATTGAGAAGAAGTTAAATATTTCTAAACATTGCATATCAGTGACAATGAAAGAGGGTCAAGGTCATTCATATGAACAAACTTGGTAACCATTTATTTGAGCGTGTTACTGGCCAAAGACTATCACCCTGGGTGATTTTGGTTATTCAGAAAAAGTTGTTACTTTGAAATTGTGCCAAGGTCATTCATTTAAAACAAGAATTCCACAGAAGTGGATGTGTCGCCTGCGCCGGACTTGCTTAGCACTGCATGAAATTTGAGTTTGATTTTCTATTTATAGTAACAGTGACCTTGACCTTTGACCTTCGGACCTGAAAAGCAATCCCAAGCAAGCATATTTGGTAAGGAAGCACTGCATGAAGTTTAAGTTTGATCGGCCCAAGGAAACTCAAGTTATCACATGAAAAAAGAGATTTTCTATTTATAGTAACAGTGACCTTGACCTTTGACCTTCGGACCTGAAAAGCAATCCAAAACAAGCACTTTTGGTAAGGAAGCACTGCATGAAGTTTGTGTTTGATCGGCCCAAGGAAACTCAAGTTATCGCATGAAAACAAATTTTCTATTTATAGTAACAGTGACCTTGACCTTTGGACTTCGGACCTGAAAAGCAATCCCAAGCAAGCACTTTTGGTAAGTAAGCACTGCATGAAGTTTAAGTTTGATCGGCCCAAGGAAACTCAAGTTATCGCACGAAAACAGATTTTCTATTTATGGTAACAGTGACCTTGACCTTTGACCTTCGGACCTGAAAAGCAATCCAAAACAAGCACTTTTGGTAAGGAAGCACTGCATGAAGTTTGTGTTTGATCGGCCCAAGGAAACTCAAGTTATCGCATGAAAACAAATTTTCTATTTATAGTAACAGTGACCTTGACCTTTGACCTTCGGACCTGAAAAGCAATCCCAAGCAAGCACTTTTGGTAAGGAAGCACTGCATGAAGTTTGAGTTTGATCGGCCCAATGAAACTCAAGTTATCGCACGAAAACAGATTTTCTATTTATGGTAACAGTGACCTTGACCTATGACCTTCGGACCTGAAAAGCAATCCCAAGCAAGCACTTTTGGTAAGGAAGCACTGCATGAAGTTTGAGTTTGATCGGCCCAATGAAACTCAAGTTATCGCACGAAAACAGATTTTCTATTTATGGTAACAGTGACCTTGACCTATGACCTTCGGACCTGAAAAGCAATCCCAAGCAAGCACTTTTGGTAAGGAAGCACTGCATGAAGTTTGAGTTTGATCGGCCCAATGAAACTCAAGTTATCGCACGAAAACAGATTTTCTATTTATGGTAACAGTGACCTTGACCTATGACCTTCGGACCTGAAAAGCAATCCCAAGCAAGCACTTTTGGTAAGGAAGCACTGCATGAAGTTTGAGTTTGATCGGCCCAATGAAACTCAAGTTATCGCACGAAAACAGATTTTCTATTTATGGTAACAGTGACCTTGACCTATGACCTTCGGACCTGAAAAGCAATCCCAAGCAAGCACTTTTGGTAAGGAAGCACTGCATGAAGTTTGAGTTTGATCGGCCCAATGAAACTCAAGTTATCGCACGAAAACCTCTGTGCGGATGACGCCGCCGACATAGCAATACCTATGTGTCACCAGCTTTTCGCAGGCGACACAAAAACTCGGTAGACCTTTATCCCAGCATGCTACATGGCCAAATATCCTTTTAGTTATTCAGAAAAAGTGGTTGAAACATTTTAACATATTTGACCCCAGTGACCTTGATAGTTGTGACTCAGCAGACTGTGCTTTCCCTAGAGATCTCACCAGCAAATCAAACATTTTGTATCAATATCTCCACTTCCGGTGGGTTCCAAACTGTGATGTAATAATGTCTGTTCATTTTGATTTCGTCTCGTGGTCCAGACTCAAAACATAATTGTGTTAATCTTCCTAAACTAATCGTCTAATATGGTGATACCTCAATCAGGAAATACATAATTTCCTACAACCGGAAGTAATTTTTCTAAACCGAAAGCAGAGAGCGAGACGCGTGGGGAGGTGTGTTGTGGCTAAATACAATTTACTACTCCTGCAGCTGTGGTAATCCTGGTATAATTTATAATCAATTATTTTATATTGATGTATACACTTACACCTGGCTCAAACCTCGAGGGCGTTAAACATTTTGTCAGCCATGATGTATTAACTGTGGCCCCAAGTCTTGGTTAATAGCTCATTCTAAGGAGTCTGTAAACTTGTGATCACCGTGAGAGCCGTGTGATAAGTGTTTTATTGTATCACATAGTCATCACCATGGTCAGCTCTACTGACCTTGAGTAGAGTTCTGACAAAGTTTGACACACTTATAGCCATCACCATGGCCAGCTCTACTGACCTTGAGTAGAGTTCTGACAAAGTTTGATACACTTATAGCCATCACCATGGTCAGCTCTACTGACCTTGAGTAGAGTTCTGACAAAGTTTGATACACTTATAGCCATCACCATGGTCAGCTCTACTGACCTTGAGTAGAGTTCTGACAAAGTTTGATACACTTATAGCCATCACCATGGTCAGCTCTACTGACCTTGAGTAGAGTTCTGACAAAGTTTGATACACTTATAGCCATCACCATGGTCAGCTCTACTGACCTTGAGTAGAGTTCTGACAAAGTTTGATACACTTATAGCCATCACCATGGTCAGCTCTACTGACCTTGAGTAGAGTTCTGACAAAGTTTGATACACTTATAGCCATCACCATGGTCAGCTCTACTGACCTTGAGTAGAGTTCTGACAAAGTGTGATACACTTATAGCCATCACCATGGTCAGCTCTACTGACCTTGAGTAGAGTTCTGACAAAGTCTGATACACTTATAGCCATCACCATGGTCAGCTCTACTGACCTTGAGTAGAGTTCTGACAAAGTCTGATACACTTATAGCCATCACCATGGTCAGCTCTACTGACCTTGAGTAGAGTTCTGACAAAGTCTGATACACTTATAGCCATCACCATGGCCAGCTCTACTGACCTTGAGTAGAGTTCTGACAAAGTCTGATACACTTATAGCCATCACCATGGCCAGCTCTACTGACCTTGAGTAGAGTTCTGACAAAGTCTGATACCCTTATAGCCATCACCATGGTCAGCTCTGATGACCTTGAGTAGAGTTCTGACAAAGTCTGATACACTTAAAGCCATCACCATGGCCAGCTCTACTGACCTTGAGTAGAGTTCTGACAGAGTCTGATACACTTTGGAATTAACAATACATGCTCATAACAACTCCATCGGTGACATTCTGTATCTTTTCTTCAGACAATTTCCAGATAACTTTGTAGCTACTTTAACCATCTTTTTGGTGTTTTTACTGTTTTCAGAGTCAAACCCCTCTTCAAGACTTTTTTTAGACAGTTTGTCACACCTTACACAAGTACTTGCTGCCATTATATTGTCCGGCGGTTGCAGTTGTTTACATACTTGCATGCCCTTAAGGATTAGGATTCAACGGCAATTACCAGAAACAAAAATGAATATATAAAAAAAAAATATAATGAAAGAAATAACTTCTACTGGTGAATATCAAGTAACATACAATTTAATTTGTAGTTTAATTTGATAACAATTTTGTCATATAACTATCCTTTAGGAGACATCCTTACAGAAATATAATTTAACTCACTGTTCCCGACGAAACACTGATTTTTTTTTATTAAAGACTGTAGACTGCACACTGTACACACTGAAATGTTTTATTAAACACATTAGACTGCACACTGTACACACTGATTTGTTTTATCAAACACTGTAGACTGCACACNTGAAATGTTTTATTAAACACTGTAGACTGTGCACTGTAAACACTGAAATGTTTTATTAAACACTGTAGACTGCACACTGTACACACTGAAATGTTTTATTAAACACTAGACTGCACACTGTACACAATGAAATGTTTTATTAAACACTGTAGACTGTGCACTGTAAACACTGAAATGTTTTATTAAACACTGTAGACTGCACACTGTACACACTGAAATGTTTTATTAAACACTGTAGACTGCACACTGTACACACTAAAATGTTTTATTAAACACTGTAGACTGCACACTGTACACACTGAAATGTTTTATTAAACACTGTAGACTGCACACTGTACACACTGAAATAACTACCACTTTTAATAGCAAAACAATTTCAACACCATCATATCAATAATTTAATTGCTCAACAATCATGACTACTGATCCAGCCCAACAGGGAAATCCTAGAAATTATCACCTGGCCACTAATTGCTCATGGATGAGTTCACTGGGAAGAAATTAAATGTTTAACCCTCAAGGGAAAGAACCCCAGAAACAGTTGACAGTAATTCCTTACAATTCCTATTGAGCATTCTGCAATACTGATCTTTGTCTTCTGTCCCTGGCCCTTTAAATAGTGATGCCCCTGAACAAACTTCAATCACTATCCCTAGGGCTACATACAAAGATGTCCCAATAACGCCCCCTTGTGGTCCCTAAAGAGGTCTGCAACCAGAGAATTTAAAGTAATTTTTCAATAGCAGTCAGAAATATGAAAAGTTGAACTAACGTACATTGTACTGAGAGCTGCGTTTATGAGCAGCAGTGGAAGAGCATCACTAGGAGATGCTATATTCATTAAACAAACTTAAGTGATGGAAAACCACACCATAACAGCCAGCGATGTAAGCGGGATACCTACTGAACTGAGAAATCAGGCGACATTTCATGGATCTGGGAGACACAATAGGGTTAGTGTTACGACTGTTACAGTACCGGAACATTTGTTATATCAGCCAATACCACAACAAAGAGTTCCACTGGAAAACACCTTCCTCAGCTTAATCACCAGAATAGCAAATCATCTTCTAAGCCAGTTTATTTGTTTAAAACTTAAAATGCATTCTCATGCATATGAAGCTTAACATGGATGACCCCTTGAAAACAATAAATAAAGAAAACATATACAATTACTCAACTGAGACCGTTCTAATGTATAAGGTGGTAAGCTACCAAAGCTCCGACTTTAGGGGCCTTGGAGTTTATGAATTTCTCTGCTGTAGGCTTTTGTCTGGGTACCTCAAATTGGTGTTCAAAACCTCATTACTGCAAATAGGTATTGATCACATCATTCTAGTTCTAATTTCAGTTATTAAGAAAATCTACTGTCCCGAAACTGTTTTGTTTAATCTAATTTACAAATATTTAAATTCTAAACACATAGGATTTGTTTGAGGATGTTTCCAGGGGGGATGGGTGTGTGGAATTCCTGGGTAATTTGATACAATTACAGGGTGACCAGGCCGGACCTTTTACATGATTACCTTAACACAACAACTTCTCTGCGTGGTCTTATACTACGATACGATACAATTAATCTAGCACAACCTAGACTGGAACTTTAACCTAAATAACATCTAGCATATAACTAGGGCAGATAATCCCCCCTACCTAAATGACATCTCACATATACAAATGTACCTAGGGTAGATAATCCCCCTTACCTGAATAACATCTCACATATACCTAGGGTAGATAATATAATCCCCCTTACCTGAATAACATCTCACATATACCAAGAGTAGATAATCCCCCTACCTAAATATCTCGCATATAACTAGGGTAGATAATCCCCCTACCTAAATATCTCACATATAAATAGGGCAGATAATCCCCCTTACCTGAAAAACATCTCACATATACCAAGGGTAGATAATCCCCCTACCTAAATATCTCGCATATAACTAGGGCAGATAATCCCCTACCTAAATATCTCACATATAACTAGGGCAGATAATCGCCCTAACCTAAATAACATCTCACATATACCTATGTTAGATAATTCCCCTTACCTAAATAACATCTCACATATAACTAGGGCAGATAATCCCCCTGCCTAAATATCTCGCATATAACTAAGGCAGATAATCCCCCTTACCTAAATATCTTGCATATAACTAGGGCAGATAATCCCCCTACCTAAATATCTTGCATATAACTAGGGCAGATAATCCCCCTACCTAAACATCTTGCATATAAATAGGGCAGATAATCCCCCTTACCTGAATAACATCTCACATATAACTAGGGCAGATAATCCCCCTACCTAAATATCTCACATATACCAAGGGTAGATAATCCCCCTACCTAAATATCTCACATATATCTAGGGCAGATAATCCCCCTACCTAAATATCTTGCATATAACTAGGGCAGTAATCCCCCTTACCTAAATAACATCTCACATATACCTATGTCAGATAATCCCCCTACCTAAACATCTTGCATATAACTAGGGCAGATAATCCCCCTTACCTGAATAACATCTCACATATAACTAGGGCAGATAATCCCCCTTACCTAAATAACATCTATCATATACCTATGTTAGATAATCCCCCGTACCTAAATAACATCTCACATATAACTAGGGCAGATAATCCCCCTGCCTAAATATCTCGCATATAACTAGGGCAGTAATCCCCCTTACCTAAATAACATCTCACATATACCTATGTTAGATAATCCCCCTACCTAAATATCTTGCATATAACTATGTTAGATAATCCCCTTACCTAAATAACATCTTGCATATACCAAGGGTAGATAATCCCCCAACCTAAATATCTTGCATATAACTATGTTAGATAATCCCCTTACCTAAATAACATCTTGCATATACCAAGGGTAGATAATCACCCTACCTAAATAACATCTAAATACATCCAATCAAGCACTTTTTTGGGGAATTTGCAGTTTTACCGCCATGATTAACTTGAACCTGACCCGGAAATGACGAGGGCTTTTCGACATTTCTTAAAACATCATGTCTGGCAATGTGTCCTGGTATGTATTTCACATTTACATAGTCCAATATTTTTGATACAGTAACTTTTAAATGTAAAATGCAAAATACGTACCAGGACACGATGCGAGACATGATGTTTTAAACATTGCGCCAAAATTTATTTGCTGCGGGACTAGACTCTACTCGGGGGGCCTTGGGAATTTCCGTAGTATTTGGCAGTATGGTATAAAGAAATGTCGAAAAGCCCTCGTCATTTCTGGGTCAGGTTCAAGTTAATCATGGCGGTAAAACTGCAAATTCCCCGAAAAAGTGCTTGATTGGATGTATTAGACGAATGATTACACAATTGATCATGATGGATTACTTAATTACAATTCAAACTGAAGCTATCGCCGCAGATCGCTGGAAAAAATAACAAAAGTAAGTGTTGAAAATCTTCATTTGAAATTTAGCGTACCGGTAGTGCTCTGACGAAGCTTCTTCCCTTGTGTATGTTTATGTGTGTTGTGACCCATATCAGTATAGCATGTGTGTGTATTTCAGACATTTGTAACATGACCCTGTGCATATACCTAAGGTAGATAATCCCCCTACCTAAATAACATCTCACATATACCTAAGGTAGATAATCCCCTGACCTAAATAACATCTCACATATACCAAAGGTAGATAATCCCCCTACCTAAATAACTGCGCACATATGCCTAAGGTAGATAATCCCCCTACCTAAATAATATCTCACATATACCTAGGGTAGATAATCCCCCTTGCCTAAATAACATCTCACATATACCTAAGGTAGATAATCCCCCTTACCTAGATAACATCTCACATATACCTAAGGTAGATAATCCCTCTTACCTAAATAACATCTCACATATACCTAAGGGAGATAATCCCCCTTACCTAAATAACATCTCACATATACCAAAGGTAGATAATCCCCCTACCTAAATAACACCTCACATATACCTAAGGTAGATAATCCCCCTTACCTAGATAACATCTCACATATACCTAAGGTAGATAATCCCCCTTACCTAGATAACATCTCACATATACCTAAGGTAGATAATCACCTTACCTAAATAACATCTCACATATACCTAGGGTAGATAATCCCCCTTGCCTAAATAACATCTCACATATACCTAAGGTAGATAATCCCCCTTACCTAGATAACATCTCACATATACCTAAGGTAGATAATCCCTCTTACCTAAATAACATCTCACATATACCTAAGATAGATAATCCCCCTACCTAAATAACATCTCACATATACCTAGAGTAGATAATCCCCCTTACCTAAATAACATCTCACATCCTTACCTAAATAACATCTCACATATACCTAAGGTAGATAATCCCCTGACCTAAATAACATCTCACATATACCAAAGGTAGATAATCCCCCTACCTAAATAACATCTCACATATACCTAAGGTAGATAATCCCCCTACCTAAATAACATCTCAAATATACCAAGGGTAGATAATCCCCTTACCTAAATAACATCTCACATATACCTAAGGTAGATAATCCCCTTACCTAAATAACATCTCACATATACCTAAGGTAGATAATCCCCCTACCTAAATAACATCTCACATATACCTAAGGTAGATAATCCCCCTACCTAAATAACATCTCACACATACCTAAGGTAGATAATCCCCTACCTAAATAACATCTCACATATACCTAGGGTAGATAATCCCCTTACCTAAATAACATCTCACATATACCTAAGGTAGATAATCCCCTTACCTAAATAACATCTATATATATAAACCTATGTTAGATAATCCCCCTTACCTAAATAACATCTATATATATACCTATGTTAGATAATCCCCCTTACCTAAATAGCTTCATCCATTTATCTAGAGTAGATAATTCCCTTCCAGAAAAAACTCTTATCTAAATAAATTCTCACACATATCTTAGGTTTATCATTCAATTAATGTAGATACATTCTCAAAACCATCACCAACAGAAAGTATTGTGCAGTTTGATTTACAATTGGCACAAGTATGATATTTGAGGCATCAATTTCATTTAATTGACAAATGCCAGCACCAACACTCTGGTACCGAGATAAATACTAAGTGTTTAGCTCTGTTGATCTGTGTTTTAGTCAAGCTTGCCCTTTTATTGATCCGAGTCCTCAGCCTTTATTGATCTCTGCTGATTCTGGCGCTGGCGCTCGTCTTGGTGCTGAAACAACTGCTACCTCAGGATAACCAGGCAGCGGTGTATCAGCTCAACTCCTCAATCATTCTTTGACACAAATTCAAGTTATTTGATATAATGTTCCAGAGGTTTATCTCGGTACTCAATAAATTCATCTGTAGATATACCACAGTTCAGATTACTTCAAAACAAACAATGTATTATTAAAGATTTAATTCAAACACCATCCTATATTCTCGTAAATGTCCTTTGGGATTCTTTTAAAAACTACCAACATTCTGGTGATACCATATAAAAACTGGATAAATCAATTACTTCTTTTTCTTAAAACAGAAGTAATATTTTTTCATTCTGAACCTACAAATACTTTCACCCTCCGTCTAACCTGCCATTCATTATAAACTGTGACATGTGTTTTGCTCCATAAAACTTCATGTATTTTCATTAGAAGATATTAACAGATTTTCCAAAACTTAATTTCTAACTAATACCTTTTACTGATTCATTCTATAAAACATTTAAATTAACTGATATCCAAATCTAATGTTAAGGTTTAATGTATCAAGACAATTCAGTGTCCACAAAGACATCCCTCTAATCAATATGAATGTGTGAAAATCTTAAACTAGGTATTAGGAGGGTAGACGCTCCCTACTATCAGGTATATGGAAGGTAGACGCCCCCCACCCTCAGGTATTAGGAGGGTAGTTGCCCCCTACCCTCAGGTATTAGGAGGGTAGACGCCCCCTACCATCAGGTATTAGGAGGGTTGTTGCCCCCTACCCTCAGGTATTAGGAGGGTAGATGCCCCCTACCCTCAGGTATTAGGAGGGTAGACGCCCCCTGCCATCAGGTATTAGGAGGGTAGACGCCCCCTACCATCAGGTATTAGGAGGGTTGTTGCCCCCTACCCTCAGGTATTAGGAGGGTAGATGCCCCCTACCCTCAGGTATTTGGAGGGTAGACACCCCCTACCCTCAGGACTTAGGAAGGTAGACGCCTCTACCCTCAGGACTTAGGAAGGTAGACGCCCCCTACCCTCAGGACTTAGGAGGGTAGACGCCCCCTACCATCAGGTATTAGGAGGGTAGACACCCCCTACCATCAGGTATTAGGAGGATAGACACCCCCTACCATCAGGTATTAGGAGGGTAGATGCCCCCTACCCTCAGGTATTAGGAGGGTAGACACCCCCTACCCTCAGGTATTAGGAGGTAAGACACCCCCTACCCTCAGGTATTAGTAGGATAGACACCCCCTACCCTCAGGTATTAGGAGGGTAGATGCCCCCTACCCTCAGGTATAAGGAGGGTAGATGCCCCCTACCCTCAGGTATTAGGAGGGTAGACACCCCCTACCCTCAGGTATGAGTAGGGTAGACACCCCCTACCCTCACGTATTAGGAGGTAAGACACCCCCTACCCTCAGGTATTAGGAGGTAAGACACCCCCTACCCTCACGTATTAGGAGGTAAGACACTTCTTACTTCCTGGTATGAGGTGGGCGGACCCTTCCCTACTACAGTGAATGTGTTTGAATTGCCCAGGAGTATTGCTATAAGCTGAAGGGAATATTGTTTTGTCCAAAATATTACTATCAAAGACATTGTTTTGTTGTGGAGTATTGCTGTAAGCTGAAGGAAACACTGTTTTGTTGTGGAGTATTGCTGTAAGCTGAATGGACATTGTTTTGCTGTGGAGCTTTGCTGTAAGCTGAAGGAAACACAGTTTTGTTGTGAAGTATTTCTGTAAGCTGAACGGACAATGTTTTGTCCTCGGATATTGCTGTAAGATGAAGGGACAATGTTTGTTCTGGAGTATTGCTGTAAGATGAAGGGACAATGTTTTGTTCTGGAGTATTGCTGTAAGATGAAGGGACAATGTTTTGTTCTGGAGTATTGTTTTAAGCTGAAGGGATATTGTTTTGTTGTGGAGTATTGTTGTAAGCTGAAGGGACAATGTTTGTTCTGGAGTATTGCTGTAAGCTAAAGGGACAATGTTTTGTTCTGGACTATGGTTTTAAGCTGAAGGGACATTGTTTTGTTCTGGAGTATTGTATTAAGCTGAAGGGACAATGTTTTGTTCTGGAGTATTGCTGTAAGCTGAAGGAAATATTGTTTTGTTCTGGAGTATTGCTGTAAGCTGAAGGAAATATTGTTTTGTTCTGGAGTATTGCTGTAAGCTGAAGGATATTGTTTTGTTCTGGAGTATTGCTGTAAGCTGAAGGAAATATTGTTTTGTTGTGGAGTATTGCTGTAAGCTGAAGGGACAATGTTTGTTCTAGAGTATTGCTGTGAGCTGAAGGAATATGGTTTGTTCTGGAGTATTGCTGTAAGCTGAAGGGACAATGTTTGTTCTAGAGTATTGCTGTGAGCTGAAGGAATATTGTTTGTTCTGGAGTATTGCTGTAAGCTGAAGGGACAATGTTTGTTGTGGAGTATTGCTGTAAGCTGAAGGAACAATGTTTGTTCTGGAATATTGCTGTAAGCTGAAGGGACATTGTTTGTTCTGGAGTATTGCTGTAAGCTGAAGGGACAATGTTTGTTCTGGAGTATTGCTGTGAGCTAAAGGAATATTGTTTGTTCTGGAGTATTGCTGTAAGCTGAAGGAACAATGTTTGTTCTGGAGTATTGTTGTAAGCTGAAGGGACAATGTTTGTTCTAGAGTATTGTTGTAAGCTGAAGGAACAATGTTTTGGTCTGGAGTATTGCTGTAAGCTGAAGGGACAATGTTTGTTCTGGAGAATTGCTGTAAGCTGAAGGAACAATGTTTGTTCTGCAGTATTGCTGTAAGCTGAAGGTACAATGTTTGTTCTGGAGTATTGTTGTAAGATGAAGGGACAATGTTTGTTCTAGAGTATTGTTGTAAGCTGAAGGGACAATGTTTGTTCTGGAGTATTGTTGTAAGCTGAAGGAACAATGTTTTGTTCCAAGATACTACTGTCGAAGACAATGGAAACACTGTTTTGTTCTGGAATATTACTGTAAGTTGAAGACAACATTGTTATCCTCTTGGATATCACTGAAAGTCTAAGAGAAGGGCGTGTTTATTATCTTCTAGGGTCACTGCTGTAAGCCACTGGAAACAATGTTTCCTTCCTAGGATACCACTGTAAGATAAAGGGAAACTGTGTGTTTTGTCCCTGGATTAAACCAAAAACCTTCAGGGAAGAGTTTGGTGTGTTCCCTCAGATATCACTGTCAGAGAAGTCAAAGCACTTGTAATAATTGTTTATTTTATTATTTTGTGTATCCATAATAAACACTTAAATTTCAAACAAATATGATTTATCAGTTAACTTCGTTTACAAATTCTACCATTGATGCATCATCATGTATGACCACTGAACACGTCACACAGTAACTTTGTTAGTTACAACTTGATATGGCATAAATGTAGTGGGGCGAATTGACAAATTTGTCTCGACCAATCAGATAACAGGATAGTCACAAACGGTAGAAAATCAATTTAGAGTTAACGAGGCTGAGAGCTGTACAGATTAAAATTCTCCCGATATGTCTGAGGAAGTATCCCAGCCATCACTGATGATACAAACATTAGGCTGACTTGTACAAATAGACACTGGCTTGCATGAGAACCAATATTTCACACTGTTGGACACAAACTTTGCCAACAAAAGGAAGAAAAAATCAAAGCATTGATGCCTTAATGTCTTACTTCATCATGTGTCTTAACATCATGTGTCTTATTTCAATTGTCTTACATCATGTGTCTTACTTCATATGTCTATCATGTGTCTTACTTCATATGTCTTACATCTTTTGTCTTACTTCATGTCTTACTTAATATGTCTTACATTATGTCACTTATTTCATCATGTGTCTTACTTCATCATGTGTCTTATTTCATCATGTGTCTTATTTCATCATGTGTCCTGTGTCTTATTTCATCATGTGTCTTATTTCATCATGTGTCTTACTTCATAATGTGTCTTACATCATCATGTGTCTTATTTCATCATTTGTCTTACTTCATCATTGAAAGTGAGTGACTTTATTGGTGATGAGTATTTTTATTGTTTATGAGTTACTTTTGTTGATGAGTTAATCTATTGTTGAAATCCCTTAATTTTTGATGAGTCAATCTATTGTTGAAATCCCTTTATTTTTGATGAGTCAATCTATTGTTGAAATCACTTTATTTTTGATGAGTTAATGTATTGTTGAAATCACTTTATTTTTGATGAGTTATATGTATTGTTGAAATCACTTTATTTTTGATTAGTCAATCTATTGTTGAAATCACTTTATTTTTGATGAGTCACTTTTCATTATTGTTGATGAGCTTTTTATTGCTTATGAGTCACCTTTTTGGCGGTGAGTCACTCAAATTTTCCATCAGCACTTTTATTGGTGATGAGACAAAAAATAATGTCACTGGTGGTGTCAGTCAGCCTGGGTGATTTTATTGATAGTGTAGACAGATATTTAATTGCTATTGAGTCACTTTATTGCTAGCGAGTTACTTTATCATTGAAGTCACTTTATTGCTATTGAGTCACTTTTATTGGTGATGAGACACATCACTGGCGGTGTCAGTCACTCTCGGTAGTTTTATTGGTGGAGAGTCACTTGAATGTTGGTCAGTCATTCAATTGTTGGCGTGTCCCTTGATTGGGTGATTCGAGCCTCTCCCTGGGAAGTATTAGTGTATAAGGTTACTTTATGGGTAAATGTAAAAGGACCCATTCCCACCAAAAAAGTGTATATTTTCCCAATTTGCCTCTTTAAAATTACACATTGGGAAACAAACAAAATAACTGTATCAATATAGATAAATTTCTCCCAGTTGACCGCGTTCTCAGAATACAGCACAAATAGGACATTATGTTGTCATTTAGATAGGCTTCATGAAAAGATAATCGTAACAAAAAGTCTAATATCATGTATGCAGTATTGTTATAATGAACCTTCAAACTTCCAAATAGGGTTCTTATGCTGTTGGTATTTTCCCAATTTACCCCAGACATTCTGATAAACCGCTCCACCCTGATCTGTCCTCGTTGATGTCTACACATTTAAGTAGGTCATCGTTTTTAACTCGACTAGAATTAAGCTATCCCTAGACTATGTCACCGGTAATGGATGATGTCCAGACATTGAAATAAGTTACTATTGTCAATGGTCAAGTTTTGATGACCGCTCTGCTATCGAGGCATCTAGATTGATTTTCTCAAACACAAGTGTGCACTTAATCTTGCACCGTCCAAATACAACACACTGCCAACGTTACACGGTCGCACACTGCCAACGTTACATGGCCACTGACAAATGGCCGCCCCTGCTATTGGCTGCCTTGACTGATCTCTGTCATTATGCTCCTACCACTGATCACCAGCAGATAGCTTTACTATTCTAATGTAATCTAAAAGTACTGTCCAACCCGACAAACAAAGCTACGCAAAAAGTAGCATTTCTATCAGAAATTCTGGATTTCCTCTTGCCCATTTCACTACCATTACTCAAATATGTCTTATCCAAGACTTGGTTAGACATTACTGAGTTACTACATTGTCTCAGCTTCATAACGTTTATCATAAAGTAGAGTGAAATCTGTAGGTTTCTGTTGGTACACAGATAGACCACGGACAGCGTACATACACAGCAGTTTTATCACAAGATTTCTTATTGTATTTTATCTTTTATGAAGTCACTGAGGAAACATCTTTCTCAATTTCAAACCAAATTTCATTATAAACCCTGGACTGAAGCATGTTTCTGAAACTAGAAGTGATGGCTAATATCCAAGTGATAAGGTACAGACAGGATATACACAACCATTACGACAGCGTTACTGGTCACTCGGGTATAGACAGAATATACACAACCATTACGACAGCGTTACTGGTCACACGGGTACAGACAGAATATACACAACCATAACGACTGCGTTACTGGTCACATGGGTATAGACAGGATATACACAACCATTAAGACAGCGTTACTGGTCACTGGCTAGTGTGTTTACTACTCCTGTAACTCGTGTTAGATACCCTATCTGTCCTTACAGGAGAATCACCAGATCATTACGACAGCGTTACTGGTCACTGGCTAGTGTGTTTACTACTCCTGTAACTCGTGTTAGATACCCTATCTGTCCTTACAGGAGAATCACCAGATCATTACGACAGCGTTACTGGTCACTGGCTAGTGTGTTTACTACTCCTGTAACTCGTGTTAGATACCCTATCTGTCCTTACAGGAGAATCACCAGATCATTACGACAGCGTTACTGGTCACTGGCTAGTGTGTTTACTACTCCTGTAACTCGTGTTAGATACCCTATCTGTCCTTACAGGAGAATCACCAGATCATTACGACAGCGTTACTGGTCACTGGCTAGTGTGTTTACTACTCCTGTAACTCGTGTTAGATACCCTATCTGTCCTTACAGGAGAATCACCAGATCATTACGACAGCGTTACTGGTCACTGGCTAGTGTGTTTACTACTCCTGTAACTTGTGTTAGATACCCTATCTGTCCTTACAGGAGAATCACCAGATCATTACGACAGCGTTACTGGTCACTGGCTAGTGTGTTTACTACTCCTGTAACTTGTGTTAGATACCCTATCTGTCCTTACAGGAGAATCACCAGATCATTACGACAGCGTTACTGGTCACTGGCTAGTGTGTTTACTACTCCTGTAACTTGTGTTAGATACCCTATCTGTCCTTACAGGAGAATCACCAGATCATTACGACAGCGTTACTGGTCACTGGCTAGTGTGTTTACTACTCCTGT
>NW_018404058.1:561750-562539 GCF_002113885.1 Mizuhopecten yessoensis
ACAGCGTTACTGGTCACTAGCTAGTGTGTTTACTACTCCTGTAACTCGTGTTAGATACCCTATCTGTCCTTACAGGAGAATCACCAGATCATTACCACAGCGTTACTGGTCACTGGCTAGTGTGTTTACTACTCCTGTAACTCGTGTTAGATACCCTATCTGTCCTTACAGGAGAATCACCAGATCAGGAACAACCAACTTGTAGTTGGGACTAAATGCATACTTGCCACCTCACTATTTTGGAGGGAGACTTTGGAGGCTAAAATAGAGCATTTTCAGCCAGTGCATTTGTTTAACTATTCCTATTTCTAAGATAAGATGATTTTATTTCATTAAGAACAGCTAGCTCAAAAGATGCCATTTAAAAGTGTTGGTTTTTTCCTCTAGGGTGTACATTCACACATTTTATTTATGCTTTTAATTCTGAGCCCATGGAAATTTCAACAAGTTGGCAAATAACTTGATGACATCCGTAACTATGAAACTAATTAATTAAATGAAATCAAGATACACCAATAATGTTATCTGAAAAATGTAACAGGTGCATAAAGAATAAGACAGAAATTGAAACAGCAATTTTTCAGTGAAATTTATAGACAAAGATAGGTAGAAAAACTGTTTCTATAAACTATTCCAATGTGACATGAGGCTGGCCTGTATTCTATAAACTATTCCAATGTGACATGAGGCTGGCCTGTATTCTATAAACTATTCCAATGTGACATGAGGCTGGCCTGTATTCTATAAACTATTCCAATGTGACATGAGGCTGGCCTGTATTCTATAAAC
>NW_018404058.1:564684-571081 GCF_002113885.1 Mizuhopecten yessoensis
ATTCCAATGTGACATGAGGCTGGCCTGTATTCTATAAACTATTCCAATGTGACATGAGGCTGGCCTGTATTCTATAAACAATTCCAATGTGACATGAGGCTGGCCTGTATTCTATAAACTATTCAAGATAGAATACCTATCAGGATGAATATGAATGAAATACCTACCCAAGTGAGGATTTTATCCGAAAAATATTCATCCATATCAGTATTTTATTCCGATGAAAATCATATGAGACACAGAAAAATCATTCCAATTTAAATTTTGTTACAACAAATATGAGTGAAAAGCAACAATATTTCAACTGTTGAAGGTATCTTTTAATGTCTTCACTTGAATCTGCTCTTGAGACCTTGAATATCAAACAATTCGTGCACATAAAATAACCACCATCTTCATATTGTCACAAATCAGTTTATACTGAGACCATCCCTGTTATGAATTTTGAACCTTACTCCCATAGGAATGGTCCCTTATACAGATTTGACTTTAAGCCAGGCATGTGAATGCACTCTCTCACAGAGAAATGAAACGTTCAGTCAAATTTCTATCAATTTTAAGGAAGTGTTAATAGAAATAGGATTAATTTAACAATTTGTTTTGATTTAATCAACGTATAAATCGCGTCAATGTTGATCATTTTAAATAAAGGCAATGAAGAAAATGAAAACATATGTATTATGTTTTCAGTTGGAACATTTATGAAAATTTCACCGATTAAACTTAAATGGGATTTGATTTGGTTTGTTTGTGTTCTACATCCTATCAACAGCTATGGTCATTTAAAGATGTGCTAGGTTTTGGTAGTGAAGAAAAGCCGACTACCTGGAGAAAAACCAAAAAGACCTGCGGCCAGTACCTGGCGACTACCCCACGTAGGCCTCGAACTTGCGACTCAGTTGTGGAGGGCTAGTGGTAGCAGAATGTCAGACGCCTTAACCAGTCGGCCACTGCACCCCCTACTTAAATCAGAAAAAGTTGCTAAGCTTGCAATGAATGACACAATTAGTTGTTGGTCTGTTAATGAACATAAGTGTGTAATTAGTGGTCATTAATTATGTATATAAATAATTTACACACAAAAGTGCCTGTGTAATGAGGTGTCTGCTCAGTGAAGGTGAACACATTTTGTGGAACAGAAGAAGATACTTCAATTGTATCTCACTTTGCCACCAAGTCTGGAACAACTCCCGCTACTGAAGGACATTAAACTTCCGGTGGACTCCACAAGTCTTATCTGAACATGATGCTCTAAGCATTACGAATAACAATGTATACCACTTAATGTCAACATCCTTGTATAATCGTCTTTTGAAGAAACTGACAGATACGCTGACATGGCGTCTAAGCTCACCTTGGTCCTTTGGACCATATGACCTGAAAAACGAGGCTGTTTGATGACATTTCAAGAAAACAAGCGTAGATTGCCAAACAATCTAATTGCTTCAAAACCTCTCGACAGGCTACTAACATTATTAAATTGGTTTGAGTAAATAGGTTGATGTGCCATATTACATTGATGAGATTAAGGATGCTACTTTGAAGACAAGTTTGGTATTACAAACACGGAATGATGAGCTCAGCCTGGTATATACCGGAGGTGAAGGTCACAGAAAATCATGCGGCACTCCTGTTTGTGGAGGAGGTGAACTCAACGTAATTATGTGTCTTAGCACCTAAAGGTAGTCCTCAGCTTTTCTAGAATTCAATGAATCTGAAAGATGTTTCTATTCCCCCGACAGCAAATATATACGCGGGCTGCACACCACACAGACTTAATATACTCCTCGTAAATTGTTTAGTGATTAAAGAAACAAGATGAAGAATACAGCTGATGGACAGATAGATAAATAAACTGATGTAAGTCAATATGCACAAAATGGAAACTATAGAAACATGTGTACCACAGGGGCCGAACTATATAGAAACATGTGTACCACAGGGGCTGAACTATATAGAAACATTTGTACCACAGGAGCAGAACTATATAGGAACATGTGTACCACAGGAGAAGAACTATATAGAAACATGCGTACCACAGGGGCCGAACTTTATAGAAACATGTGTACGACAGGGGCCGAACTATATAGATAAATGTGTACCACAGGGGCCGACCTATATAGAAACATGTGTCCCACAGGGGCCGAACTATTTAGAAACATGTGTAGCACAGGGGCCGAACTATTTAGAAACATGTGTACCACAGGGTCCGAACTATATAGATACATGTGTACCACAGGGTCCGAACTATATAGATACATGTGTACCACAGGGTCCGAACTATATAGATACATGTGTACCACAGGGCCCGAACTATATAGAAACAGGTGTACCACAGGGGCCAAACTATATAGAAACATGCGTACCACAGGGGCCGAACTATATAGCAACATGTGTACCACAGGAGAAGAACTATATAGAAACATTTGTACCACAGGAGCAGAACTATATAGGAACATGTGTACCACAGGAGCAGAACTATATAGAAACATTTGTACCACAGGAGCAGAACTATATAGAAACATGCGTACCACAGGGGCCGAACTATTTAGAAACATGTGTAGCACAGGGGCCGAACTATTTAGAAACATGTGTAGCACAGGGGACGAACTATATAGAAACATGTGTACCACAGGGGCCGAACTATATATGTTATATGTTATGTATTTGTTACTTATTGTGTAACAAAAGTCACGTGTTTAGAATCCTTCTGATGCATTCCCACAACCAATCAGCGAGCAGTATTAAAGATGTGCAGATTTTGCTCAACATCCATCTTAATCTTTGTCATGATTTAGTATTATATAACTATTGATGAAGTTTCATCAGAACATTTGATATAAACCAATGACCAATGAGAGTGCTGTATCCTAATTAATTATGCACATTAAGCTTAACTTTAAACTTGCTAACTAAGTAACTGTAGATATCCAGTGGGAACCAGAATGTTGACAGACAGATGTACAGACAGGTGCTCCCCATGCCATTATAAATACTGTCAAAATTTTGACCAAAGAGAATTTGTGGACCTTCACCTAGGACCATAGTCCAAATTATTTCTGACTTTTTTTTATATCCGTCTGGCGTCTATTAACGTCAGAACTCAAGCCCTCTATAACATGCGGGAAATAAGCGCACCATGCCAGGGTCGGTCTTCAAACTGATATGTGTGTGAAAGTGACGATTTGTTTCTAAAATATCAGTTTTAACAGCGACCCTGGCGCGGGTTGCTTATTTCCAGCATGTTATAGAGGGCCAGATTTCTGACGTTAATCAACGCCAGACCGATACAAAAAAAAGTCGATAAAACGTCAGAATAATTCGGACTACTAGGACCATTAACTATATATATGATTTGATTCCCCATAAATGGCAAAAAGAAGCCAGTAAAGTTTATTGAAAATCTGTTAAAAAATACAACTGCTACAGGTTGATAAGGTGCCCTGGACCATCAAAATTAATGCACATATTGAAACTTGTCCCAGACTAACTTAACCGTGAAGACTTTGCAGAGAAGTTGTCAGAGAAATTGTCAGAGAAGTTGTAAGAGAAATTGTCAGAGAAGGTGTCGAGAGATGTTGCTGCTGGAGAGATATTGCTGCTAGAGAGATGTTGCTGTTAGAGAGATGTTGCTGCTAGAGAGATGTTGCTGTTAGAGAGATGTTGTTGCTGCTAGAGAGATGTTGCTGTTAGACAGATGTTGTTGCTGCTAGAGAGATGTTGCTGCTAGAGAGATGTTGCTGCTAGAGAGATGTTGTTGCTGCTAGAGAGATGTTGCTGTTAGACAGATGTTGTTGCTGCTAGAGAGATGGTGCTGCTAGAGAGATGTTGCTGTTAGAGAGATGTTGTTGCTAGAGAGATGTTACTGTTAGAGAGATGTTGTTGCTGCTAGAGAGATGTTGTCCGGAGATGTTGCTACTAGACAGATGACAGGGAATGTAATTGTGAAACTCTACTTTTGGTAACAATGACTTTGACCTTTGACTGATGACACCAAACACAAACTTTTGTCAAAGAACAACAAAATGTGTAAAGTTTCATTTAAATCTGTTCAGAAATACAGTCACTGGAGGGGTTATAAATGGCACAAGTACACATTGTCTACTTAACTTTGATTGTGATGAGATATTAAGCAATGACAAGAACAAGCTAAGGGGACGGAAGGTCTGATGGAAGGTGTGTAGGGTAAACTGTACTACCTTAAGGCTGCTGAGTTTAAGGCCATGTGAAGGGGTCAATGTCATGTGGACTGTAAAACTAAACATAACGTCCTAAGATTATAGATATAGTTTGTATAACCGTACTATTACTGTTTTAACTGTAATGCACTCGTTATAACCTTGTTCCAGGAATGTAGGTTTTTTTCAATCGAAAAAATAAATGTGCAAATAATTTTTATTTTGTGACTTTGCAATGGAAAACTATGAATACATTTTGCAATGATGAATAACATTTTAGATATAAGAAATAGCTTCTAGTTATTTAAAAATTGTTAAAATATAATATAATTATAGTTATCCCTATAGATAGGCTCAACGAACATGATTGGAACTTACATGACATTCAACGGGAAATCATTAAATATGACATTTGTTACATTTTAGAACTTAAAGAAAATGACCCCAAGTAACTATATAAACAGCAGAAGTAGTTCAGAATGTTAAACTCCCTATATTGTGGAGATGGGCCAAAGTTTTATTGTATCAAAGTTCTACGACATTACAATCAAGGACAACATCGAACACCCACATTTCAAACTTTCTGATACGCTATGAAATTCTTTGGTTTTGTATTCTGTATTTTTATTGGTTTAAATTAAGGAGATATTTTTCACTGATGATAATTATTGATATGTCTCACTGCAGTGCAAAATAATTTTTATTTAAAGAATAATTCCCGACATTTTACAGTAAAATGCAATCAAGTCTCATTAGGACCTATTGAGATATATAACCATATTAACTAAAATAACATTATAGTGTAACCCGATTATTTAATGCGCTTCAGTAAAACAAGTCACAACACGCAATTCTATAATAAATTGGGATTAAATTATTCAATTGTTTGCATGACTCCACATCATGAGGATTAAAGAATATCTGTGATTCAGGAAGATGGCTAAAATACTTTTTTAAATTGTTTAGTAACGTGAAATGTAGTGTGATGATAAGACAAAGAAATGTGACGAAAAGTTTTCGTTTTATCAATGAAGATTCTCTCCTGTGCCCACCTTCTCCGCGGAAGGTAAACAAACAGATATGTTGCTCGTCATTGGGGCAAAAGTCAAGAAAAGCAATCACAGACAAATGAATATAGGAAGGGGACATTCAAATCATCACAGGGAAAGCTAACTACCCCTGATCGTGTCTGGACAAAGGGAAAGCTAACTACCCCTGATCGGGTCTGGGCAAAGGGAAAGCTAACTTCCCCTGATCGTGTCTCGACAAAGGGAAAGCTACCTACCCCTGATCGTGGCTGGACAAAGGGAAAGCGAACTACCCCTGATCGGGTCTGGGCAAAGGGAAAGCTAACTCCCCCTGATCGTGTCTCGACAAAGGGAAAGCTAACGACCCCTGATCGTGTCCGGACAAAGGGAAAGCTAACTTCCCCTGATCGTGTCTCGACAAAGGGAAAGCTACCTACCCCTGATCGTGTCCGGACAAAGGGAAAGCTACCTACCCCTGATCGTGGCTGGACAAAGGGAAAGATAACTACCCCTGATCGGGTCTGGGCAAAGGGAAAGCTAACTGCCCCTGATCGTGTCTCGACAAAGGGAAAGCTAACTGCCCCGGATCGTGTCTGGACACAGGGAAAGCTAACTGCCCCGGATCGTGTCTGGACAAAGGGAAAGATAACTACCCCTGATCGAGTCTGGACAAAGGGAAAGCTAACTACCCCTGATCGTGTCTGGACAAGTCTATTGGAAAACTTGATTATTACGTTTGACCAAACTTGTCCATACAGAACGTAACAAAGTCAGCGACAGATTCGGGACCAATTTCCCAGGAGATCATTTTCCAAATATCACACTCCTTTTTCGGTATTCTGACAATATATTGGAGAAATAAGACTTGGCAATAAAGGCAAGGCACGACCTCGGAAATGCAACCTTAATGAAAACAGGTCAATGTCTTTCCATCATCTCATAACAATAAAGTGTTGCCATGGATACAGATCGCTTTGGTAATTTGGCTAGCATAAGGCAGACAGCTACTCTGCAATAAAAGTGACCCCTGTATGACAGGTCTGTGCAGAACCCACAACAGCGTTTACAATATTGCAAAATCTGTATGTATTTCTTTTGCCAATCATAACAGTTTGTACCACAATGTCCTCAATATCTGTATCTGTTACCTACCACCTAACAACAGTCCATACCACAGCGTGCTCAATATCT
>NW_018404058.1:577274-577459 GCF_002113885.1 Mizuhopecten yessoensis
CACAGAGTGCTAATATCTGTATCTGTTACCTACCATCTAAGAAGTCTATACCACAGCGTGCTCAATATCTGTATCTGTTACCTACCATCTAACAACAGTCTATACCACAGCGTGGTCAATATCTGTATCTGTTACCTAAAATCTAACAACAGTCTATACCACAGAGTGCTCAATATCTGTATCTG
>NW_018404058.1:579135-582211 GCF_002113885.1 Mizuhopecten yessoensis
TGGCGTGCTCAATATCTGTATCTGTTACCTACCACCTAACAACAGTCTATATCACAGCGTGCTCAATATCTGTGTCTGTTACCTACCACTGTAAATAGATAGACTTTGACTGCCCACAAACAATGTAAATAGACAGAGCTGGGATTGCCCACAAACACTGAAATGCTTGCCCACTCTGTATGTGGGGACATTGAGAAGAACAATGACCCTCATCAGTAAAATCTGTTTTACATGGGAGTGTACTTTAAAAGTCCACCTGCTTTTTTATAACAATGATCATGAAAAGGGAGGCAATCACCTTGATTAAAATAATTAAATGTTCCCACCCAGGAATGGCCTCATTAACTTTGTGGTCCCAAGACCCTTATAGGAGTTTTTAAATCACAGAACATGTCAGTTAACAAATATCACAGAACAAGTCGGTTAACAAATATCACAGAACACGTCAGTTAACACATATCACAGAACATGTCAGTTAACAGATATCACAGAACATGTCAGTTAACAAATATCACAAAACAAGTCAGTTAACAAATATCCCAGAACATGTCAGTTAACAAATATCACAGAACAAGTCGGTTAAAAAATATCACAGAACATGTCAGTTAACAAATATCGCAGAACATGTCAGTTAACACATATCACAGAACATGTCAGTTAACAAATATCACAGGACAAGTCAGTTAACAAATATCACAGAACAAGTCAGTTAACAAATATCACAGAACATGTCAGTTAACACAGATCACAGAACATGTCAGTTAACAAATATCACAGAACATGGCAGTTAACAAATATCACAGAACATGTCAGTTAACAAATATCGCAGAACATGTCAGTTAACACATATCACAGAACATGTCAGTTAACAAATATCACAGGACAAGTCAGTTAACAAATATCACAGAACAAGTCAGTTAACAAATATCACAGAACATGTCAGTTAACAAATATCACAAAACAAGTCAGTTAACAAATATCCCAGAACATGTCAGTTAACAAATATCACAGAACAAGTCGGTTAAAAAATATCACAGAACATGTCAGTTAACAAATATCACAGAACACGTCAGTTAACAAATATCACAGAACATGTCAGTTAACAAATATCGCAGAACATGTCAGTTAACAAATATCACAGAACATGGCAGTTAACAAATATCACAGAACATGTCAGTTAACAAATATCACAAAACAAGTCAGTTAACAAATATCCCAGAACATGTCAGTTAACAAATATCACAGAACAAGTCAATTAACAAATATCACAGAACATGTCAGTTAACACAGATCACAGAACATGTCAGTTAACAAATATCACAGAACGTGTCAGTTAACAAATATCACAGAACATGTCAGTTAACAAATATCACAAAACAAGTCAGTTAACAAATATCCCAGAACATGTCAGTTAACAAATATCACAGAACAAGTCGGTTAACGAATATCACAGAACATGTCAGTTAACAAATATCACAGGACAAGTCAGTTAACAAATATCACAGAACAAGTCAGTTAACACATATCACAGAACAAGTCAGTTAACAAATATCACAGAACATGTCAGTTAACACATATCACAGAACATGTCAGTTAACACATATCACAGAACATGTCAGTTAACAAATATCGCAGAACATGTCAGTTAACAAATATCACAGAACACGTCAGTTAACACATATCACAGAACATGTCAGTTAACAGATATCACAGAACATGTCAGTTAACAAATATCACAAAACAAGTCAGTTAACAAATATCCCAGAACATGTCAGTTAACAAATATCACAGAACATGTTAGTTAACACATATCACAGAACAAGTCAGTTAACACATATCACAGAACATGTCAGTTAACAAATATCGCAGAACATGTCAGTTAACACATATCACAGAACATGTCAGTTAACACATATCACAGAACATGTCAGTTAACAAATATCGCAGAACATGTCAGTTAACAAATATCACAGAACATGGCAGTTAACAAATATCACAGAACATGTCAGTTAACACAGATCACAGAACATGTCAGTTAACAAATATCACAGGACAAGTCAGTTAACAAATATCACAGAACAAGTCAGTTAACAAATATCCCAGAACATGTCAGTTAACAAATATCACAGAACATGTCAGTTAACAAATATCACAGAACATGTCAGTTAAGACATATCACAGAGCTGTTAAGACACTCCCACACCTCCACACATTACCAAACAGGTCAGCGAACTTCACTGGGAGTACACCTGTCATGTGGCCTAAAGGTCCAGTTCTAAATAAACTTTTGGAAGTCTCCTTCCAGCTGCTCCACCCACTGTAAGTACTATTGAAATCAGAATAAAAACTTCTAATCTTTTTCTAAATGTTTTATTGAAAACTTAAAAATTTTGAAACATCTACTTTCTTCTTTAAATGAGAAACAGATAATGATGATAAGAGAAAAATATATTTCATCACTCCGTACTCATTTGTAGTTTTCATCAGACACTGACATATGAAATAATGTTTTCAAAAATATATTCAATTCTTTAATTTCAATTTTAATATCTCTTAAACTAATCTACATATTTTCAAATAAGTGTGGTTTAAATTAGAAAACGTCTGTAATTGAATCCACCTTCTCCTATGCAATTTTTTTTTTTGATAAACTTTTAAAAATATCAAAAATGGTAACCTTAACTTTGAAGCATTTTTTATTTGTGTCATTTGTATAAAGACATGTCAGTTAATAGTACAGTGTCCCTGGCCTTGACCTTGGACCTCTGACCTTGACCTTGGACTTGACATTGGATTCCTGAAAGGCAAACTCAATCTAGATATTCTTGTTTTGACCTTTGTATTAAGTTTGATCAAAGTCTGTTAAGTGAAGTCACTGTGACAGTGAATCAGGTCAGGACAGGATACGACAGACATGGGTATATATTATCTGGGTCAGGATACGACACACATGGGTATATATTATCTGGGTCAGTATACATCAGACATGAGTATATATTATCTGGGTCAGTATACATCAGACATGGGTATATATTATCTGGGTCAGTATACATCAGACATGGGTATATATTATCTG
>NW_018404058.1:583525-611153 GCF_002113885.1 Mizuhopecten yessoensis
TCAGACATGGGTATATATTATCTGGGTCAGTATACATCAGACATGGGTATATATTATCTGGGTCAGTATACATCAGGCATGGGTATACATTATCTGGGTCAGTATACATCAGACGTGGGTATATATTATCTGGGTCAGTATACATCAGGCTTGGGTATACATTATCTGGGTTGGACATGGGTATATATTATCTGGGTCAGTATACATCAGACAAGGGTATATATTATCTGGCTCAGGATACGACAGGCATGGGTAAACATTATCTGGGTCAGTATACATCAGACATGGGTATATATTATCTGGGTCAGGATACGACAGACATGGGTATATATTATTTGGGTTGGGATACGACACACATGGGTATACATTATCTGGGTCAGGATACGACAGACATGGGTATACATTATCTGGGTTAGGATACGACAGACATGGGTATACATTATCTGGGTCAGGATACGACAGACATGGGTATACATTATCTGGGTCAGGATACGACAGACATGGGTATACATTATCTGGGTCAGGATACGACAGACATGGGTATACATTATCTGGGTCAGGATACGACAGACATGGGTATACATTATCTGGGTCAGGATACGACAGACATGGGTATACATTATCTGGGTCAGGATACGACAGACATGGGTATACATTATCTGGGTCAGGATACGACAGACATGGGTATACATTATCTGGGTCAGGATACGACAGACATGGGTATACATTATCTGGGTCAGGATACGACAGACATGGGTATACATTATCTGGGTCAGGATACGACAGACATGGGTATACATTATCTGGGTCAGGATACGACAGACATGGGTATACATTATCTGGGTCAGGATACGACAGACATGGGTATACATTATCTGGGTCAGGATACGACAGACATGGGTATACATTATCTGGGTCAGGATACGACAGACATGGGTATACATTATCTGGGTCAGGATACGACAGACATGGGTATACATTATCTGGGTCAGGATACGACAGACATGGGTATACATTATCTGGGTCAGGATACGACAGACATGGGTATACATTATCTGGGTCAGGATACGACAGACATGGGTATACATTATCTGGGTCAGGATACGACAGACATGGGTATACATTATCTGGGTCAGGATACGACAGACATGGGTATACATTATCTGGGTCAGGATACGACAGACATGGGTATACATTATCTGGGTCAGGATACGACAGACATGGGTATACATTATCTGGGTCAGGATACGACAGACATGGGTATACATTATCTGGGTCAGGATACGACAGACATGGGTATACATTATCTGGGTCAGGATACGACAGACATGGGTATACATTATCTGGGTCAGGATACGACAGACATGGGTATACATTATCTGGGTCAGGATACGACAGACATGGGTATACATTATCTGGGTCAGGATACGACAGACATGGGTATACATTATCTGGGTCAGGATACGACAGACATGGGTATACATTATCTGGGTCAGGATACGACAGACATGGGTATACATTATCTGGGTCAGGATACGACAGACATGGGTATACATTATCTGGGTCAGGATACGACAGACATGGGTATACATTATCTGGGTCAGGATACGACAGACATGGGTATACATTATCTGGGTCAGGATACGACAGACATGGGTATACATTATCTGGGTCAGGATACGACAGACATGGGTATACATTATCTGGGTCAGGATACGACAGACATGGGTATACATTATCTGGGTCAGGATACGACAGACATGGGTATACATTATCTGGGTCAGGATACGACAGACATGGGTATACATTATCTGGGTCAGGATACGTCAGACATGGGTATACATTATCTGGGTCAGGATACGTCAGACATGGGTATACATTATCTGGGTCAGGATACGACAGACATGGGTATACATTATCTGGGTTAGACATGGGTATATATTATCTGGGTCAGTATACATCAGACATGGGTATACATTATCTGGGTCAGGATACGACAGACATGGGTATACATTATCTGGGTTAGACATGGGTATATATTATCTGAGTCAGTATACATCAGACATGGGTATACATTATCTGGGTCAGTATACATCAGACATGGGTATATATTATCTGGGTCAGTATACATCAGACATGGGTATATATTATCTGGGTCAGTATACATCAGGCATGGGTATACATTATCTGGGTCAGTATACATCAGACGTGGGTATATATTATCTGGGTCAGTATACATCAGGCTTGGGTATACATTATCTGGGTTGGACATGGGTATATATTATACATGGGTATACATTATCTGGGTTAGACATGTGTATACATTATCTGGGTCATGATACGACAGACATGGGTATATATTATATGGGTTGGGATACGACACACATGGGAATACATTATCTGGGTCAGGATACGACAGTCAGACGTGGGTATATATTATCTGGGACAGTATACATCAGGCTTGGGTATACATTATCTGGGTTGGACATGGGCATATATTATCTGGGACAGGATACATCAGACATGGGTATACATTATCTGGGGTGGACATGGGTATATATTATCTGGGTCATTATACATCAGACATGGGTATATATTATCCGGGTCAGTATACATCAGGCATGGGTATACCTTATCTGGGTCAGTATACATCAGACGTGGGTATATATTATCTGTGTCAGTATACATCAGGCTTGGGTATACATTATCTTATACATCGGACATGGGTATATATTATCTGAGTCAGTATATATACATCAGACATGGGTATATATTATCCGGGTCAGTATACGTCAGGCATGGGTATACATTATCTGGGTCAGTACACATCAGACGTGGGTATATATTATCTGTGTCAGTATACATCAGGCTTGGGTATACATTATCTGGGTTGGACATGGGGATATATTATCTGGGTCAGGATACGACAGACTTGGGTATATATTATCTGGGTCAGTACACATCAGGCATGGGTATACATTATCTGGGTCGGTATACATCAGACATGGGTATACATTATCTGGGGTGGACATGGGTATATATTATCTGGGTCAGTACACATCAGGCATGGGTATACATTATCCGGGTCAGTATACATCAGACGTGGGTATATATTATCTGGGTCAGGCTACGACAGACATGGGTATATTTTATTTGGGTTGGGATACGACACACATGGGAATACATTATCTGGGTCAGGATACGACACACATGGGTATAGGGTATACATTATCTGGGTCAGTATACATTAGACGTGGGTATATATTATCTGGGTCAGGCTACGACAGACATGGGTATATTTTATTTGGGTTGGGATACGACACACATGGGAATACATTATCTGGGTCAGGATACGACACACATGGGTATAGGGTATACATTATCTGGGTCAGTATACATCATACATGGGTATATATTATCTGGGTCATTATACATCAGACATGGGTATATATTATCTGGATCAGTATACATCAGGCATGGGTATACATCATCTGGGTCAGTATACATCAGACGTGGGTATATATTATCTGTGTCAGTATACATCAGGCTTGGGTATACATTATCTTATACATCGGACATGGGTATATATTATCTGAGTCAGTATATATACATCAGACATGGGTATATATTATCTGGGTTAGTATACATCAGGCATGGGTATACATTATCTTGGTCAGTATACATCAGACGTGGGTATATATTATCTGTGTCAGTATACATCAGGCTTGGGTATACATTATCTTATACATCGGACATGGGTATATATTATCTGAGTCAGTATATATACATCAGACATGGGTATATATTATCCGGGTCAGTATACGTCAGGCATGGGTATACATTATCTGGGTCGGTATACATCAGACATGGGTATACATTATCTGGTTCAGGATACGACAGACATGGGTATACATTAGCTGTGTCAGGATACGACAGACATGGGTATACATTAGCTGTGTCAGGATACGACAGACATGGGTATATATTATCTGGGTCAGGATACGACAGACATGGGTATATATTATTTGGGTAAAACTTACTCTTTCATTACTGATCAACAGTATTGTTGGTAGAACAGATTCACCATCAAGTTATAAGCTGTTAATTGACATAGATGAACATGTACAACTGACACGAGACCCGAGCTTTGTTGTCGTTAGATTTGTCAACATTGTTTTCTTTGATAATTTGTTGGTCGTGACTGATGCTGGTAGCTAGGCCTTAATGCTTCATGTCATACACAGTTGGTCACTGTAATCGAGCGCTCCCGGGGAGAAATCAGGTGATACGGGATTTGTTACACCCTTTACAGCATCAGTGTATTCACTGTTTAAGTTGGAGTGATTACTTGTTAAGAATGTATCATTTTTTTTTTTAAATCAACAGAAAATTGTTCAATGTTATTCAATGTAGCTCTTCCTTCGAAATATTTTTTTCCTTTTCTAAAATCATCCAATGAAAAAAAGGGATTTGAAGCATAGCAAGAGGCTGTGAACTGGATGTGACAGGTTTATGTATTTTCTCAATTTTATTGTTTTTGATGATTTTTAAGACCATTTTATTTAAACAGTATTTGATTCATTAAGAAAGTTGACGTTCCCTATATAAACGTCCCGATCCAGTACTCTATAACCAGTACAGTAAAAGCTTCCTGTCGGAGGTTACAACATCAGCACTTTACGCCTCTCTATAGATTCATAACAATAGGATGGATTAAGTGTAATTATAAAGCATGAAATATGAATTGATCATAGTGCTAGCTTCTCATCATATCATAGCATATCGGAGACAATATAAAACAAGCTACCCACACATCCCTAATTTGAATGTTCCACTACCTATTCAACATAATCCAGTTGTCCCACTATCCAGTCACCACTTATCAGCCTGTCCCACTATCCAGTAACCACTAATCTAGCTGTCCCCCTATTAAGTCATCACTAATCTGTCTGTCCCACTATCCAATCACTACTAATATAGCTGTCCCAGTATCAATTACCACTAATCTAGCTGTTCCACTTTTCAGTCACCACTAATCTAGCTATCCCACTACCGTCACCACTTATCTTGCTGTCCCACTATCCCTTCACCACCCATCTGTCTGTCCAACTATTCGGTCACTACTCATCTAGCTGTCCCACTTTCCAGTCACTGCTAATCTAACTGTCCTACTATCTATTCACCACTAATCTAGCTGTCCCACAATCAAATCACCACTAATCTAGCTGTCCCACTATCCAGTCACCACAATCTAGCTTTCTCACTACCCAGTCACCACTAATCTAGCTGTCCCACTATCCGTCACCACTAATCTAGCTTTCTCACTATCCAGTCACTACTAATCTAGCTGTCCCACTATCCAGTCACTACTAATCTAGCTGTCCCACTTTCCAGTCACTACTAATTTAACTGTCCCACTATCCAGTCACTACTAATCTAGCTGTCCCACTATCCGTCACCACTAATCTAGCTTTCTCACTATCCAGTCACAACTAATCTAGCTGTCCCACTATCCAGTCACTACTAATCTAGCTGTCCCACTTTCCAGTCACTACTAATTTAGCTGTCCCACTACCCAGTCACCACTAATCTAGCTGTCCCACTATCCGTCACCACTAATCTAGCTGTCCCACTATCCAGTCACTGCTAATATCGGTGTCCCACTTTCCAGTCCCTACTAATTTAGCTGTCCCTCTATCCAGTCACTACTAATTTAACTGTCCCACTATCCAGTAACCACTAATCTAGCTGTTCCACTATCCGTCACCACTAATCTACCTGTCCCCCTATCCAGTCACCACTAATCTAGCTTTCTCACTATCCAGTCACAACTAATCTAGCTGTCCCCCTACCCAGTCCCCACTAATCTAGCTGTCCCCCTTTCCAGTCACTACTAGTATCGCTGTACCACTATCCGGTCACTACTAATCTAGCGGGCCCACTATCCAGTCACTCCTAATTTAGCTGTCCCACTACCGAGTCACCACTAATCTAGCTACCCCACTACCCAGTCACCACTTATCTTGCTGTACCACTATCCCTTCACCACCCATCTGTCTGTCCAACTATCAAGTAACCACTACTGTAGCTATCCCACTATCCAGTCACAACTAATCTAGCTGTCCCGCTATCCAGTCACAACTAATCTAGCTGTCCCGCTATCCAGTCACAACTAATCTAGCTGTCCCAGTATCCAGTCACTACTAATCTTGCTGTCCCACTATCCCTTCACCACCCATCTGTCTGTCCAACTATCAAGTAACCACTACTGTAGCTATCCCACTATCCAGTAATCACTAATCTGTCTGTCCCTCTATCCAGTCACTACTAATAGCGCTGTACCACTATCCAGTCACTACTAATCTAGCTGTCCCTCTATCCAGTCACTACTAATCTGTCTGTCCCACTATCCAGTTACCATAATTTTGTCTGTTCCACTTTTCAGTCACCACTTATCTTGCTGTCCCACTATCCCTTCACCACCCATCTGTCTGTCCCACTATCAAGTCACCACTAATGTAGCTATCCCACTATCCAGTAACCACTAATCTAGCTGTCCCGCTATCCAGTCACCACAAATCTAGCTGTCCCACTATCCAGTCACTACTAATCTAACTGTCCCACTATCCAGTCACCACTAATCTAGCTGCCCAACAATCAAATCACCACTAATCTAGCGGCCCCACTATCCAGTCACCACTAATCTAGCTGCCCCACAATCAAATCCCCACTAATCTAGCTGCCCCACTATCCAGTCACGACTAATCTAGCTGTCCCACTATCCAGTCACCACTAATTTAGCTGTCCCACTATCCAGTCACCACTAATCTAGCTGCCCCACAATCAAATCACCACTAATCTAGCTGCCCCACAATCAAATCACCACTAATCTTGCTGTCCCACTATCCAGCTACCATTAACATGTTTGTCCCACTATCCAGCCACCACTTATCTGCCAGTGCCATTATTGGGGTCAGAGTCCCTAGTCAGTATTAACTTAAGACGGTTGTTGCCCCTAGCCAGTCTGGGGACTTCATTATACAGTGTTTAGAAAAAAACATTTCTACATGGGGGGAAAATGAAAATTTGTGTTCTATTGTAATTCTGCAATAGCACGAGTACAATTAGCGTGTGAAGTGTATGGATACGTCTGATGGGGAGAGGTCACACTTAGATAATTTACGTCCGGAATGCTACACAACTATATGTAAATCGTTGAGTGACATCGTCCAGAGAACAATGTCATGTGACAATTACAGAACCATGCCCCAATACAATTCCAATTACTGGAAAACCCCAGAGGAAGTGATATCCCAGGGAGTTTAATCAAATCTAGTTTTACAGGCCTAATATCTGCATTTCACTTCCAGTCAGAGTAACAGATACCTCTGGGGCAACAACACACCAATGTATGCACGGCTCTCACAATGGGCGGCTAATGAGACATGTTTCAGTTAATTCTGGTTTCATGCTATGTGAAATGGGTGGATGATACTCTGCCAAAAAAATTTAATTCTTCTTTTTCGAATGAAACTAAAATGCAACAACATCCTGATGTAAATGTGCTTCCAGGGTCTGGAGTAAAAATCCATTATTATGTCTTTACCAATGCATCACAAATGATACAAATCCCGTCACATGTACAGCACTGTCCTATTGACCATATAGTTTGTTCCTTGTCAGCAGTACCTAGCTATGTGGCTCTAGTTACTTCAGTCTTTGAAAACATCATTGTGTCCCTGTGTATTTCTATATCCACATGTACACGTAAAAGGTTTTTTCAGGAGAGATAAAATAAACTAAAATGACAAAAACTATTTCATAATAGGAAACGGGTTGTCTCAAGTTCCATTCATATGTAACAGTAATCTTCAATCTGACCTTGATTCTCTGAAACATTTGCTTGAGTTAATAAATCAGGCAACCTTAGACCATGACACCAATTGCAACTCTGAAGCATCTCTGAGACTATGACATCAACTCTGAAGCATCTCTGAGACTATGAAATCAACTCTGAAGCATCTCTGAGACTATGACATCAACTCTGAAGCATTTCTGTGACTATATAACATCATCTCTGAAGCATCTTTGAGACTATGACATCAACTCTGAAGCATCTCTGAGACTATGACATCATCTCTGAAGCATCTTTGAGACTATGAAATCAACTCTGAAGCATTTCTGTAATAGTATGACATCATCTCTGCAGCATCTTTGAGACTATGACATCAACTCTGAAGCATCTCTGAGACTATGAAATCAACTCTGAAGCATTTCTGTGACTATATGACATCATCTCTGAAGCATCTTTGAGACTATGACATCAACTCTGAAGCATCTCTGGGACTATGACATCAACTCTGAAGCATTTCTGTGACTATATAACATCATCTCTGAAGCATCTCTGAGACTATGAAATCAACTCTGAAGCATCTCTGAGACTAGACATCAACTCTGAAGCATCTTTGAGACTATGACATCAACTTTGAAGCATCTCTGGGACTATGACATCAACTCTGAAGCATTTCTGTGACTATATGACATCAGCTCTGAAGCGTCTTTGAGACTATGACCTCATTTTTGAAGCATCTCTGAGACTATGACATCAACTATGAAGCATCTCTGAGACTATGAAATCACCTCTGAAGCATCTCTGAGACTATGACATCAACTCTGAAGCATTTCTGTGACTATATGACATCATCTCTGAAGCGTCTTTGAGACTATGACATCATTTTTGAAGCATCTCTGAGACTATGACATCAACTCTGAAGCATCTCTGAGACTATGAAATCAATTCTGAAGCATTTCTGTGATAGTATGACATCATCTCTGAAGCATCTCTGAGACTATGACATCAACTCTGAAGCATCTCTGAGACTATGACATCAACTCTGGAACATCTCTGAGACTATGACATCAACTCTGAAGCATCTCTGAGACTATGACATCAACTCTGAAGCATTTCTTAGACTATGAAACTAATCCCTGAAGCACACAACATGAAGAAGCATTCTAACCTTTCCCAGATCTATTTTAGCATTAGTTCCCACGGTAATATAACCTTGTTTAAGGTAGCTGATGTCTACTACTATTACAGACTTTAAAGTCAAGAAGCATCAACGCCCCATTAACTGACACAAATCTTGTCACTTATGACAGAGCTAACGCAAATCTACCAACAGTTTTTGTCATTTACCCACATTTTGAACACCTTCAAACTGGTGGAACAGTCTCCTGACAAATTTGGAGTGTGTCTCTATTGTCAGATCACATGGGGAAATAAGACTAACTTACCTACGCTGATAATAATTACAAATAGATATACCCCCTACACCCTTTTTTGGTACCACTTTGCCTGTGACCTATGACCCTGTTACCAAGTTCTAATCAGATGTAGAACTCAATTTTTCCATACTATGGTGTAAATGTAAACTAAAATTGTTAGGGGTTAGGGAGTGATGTAAACTAAAATTGTTAGGGGTTAGGGAGTGATGTAAACTAAAGTTGTTAGGGGTTAGGGAGTGACCTTGTACACTAAGCTTTTACTTCAAAAGTGGTGAAATGTAATATTTGACCAAGACCTTTGACCCTTTAACCTAGATCGATGACCACCAAAATCTCATCGGGTGTAGAAATCAAAACTACCATATATACTTTGATGTAAATATGTATTCTCCCTGTACAAGAGGTAACCCACAAGTAATTACATTTACACAGTTCAATGGCTGGCTCCATTTTTAAACACTCCCTTATAAACAAATTATATAAAAAAAAAAAATCAACAAATTGTAAAAATTTACCAGCAGATATCCTCGGAGATCAATTGATTTACAGAATTGCTGTACATAATAGAAGTGACCATCACTGAAATAGTTTAGATCATGTAGCCAGTAGGTTTCTTTTTTTGTTGGAAATGCTGTACCGAGACTATTCATGTGTTCCTGGCTGCTATAGGCATTCCAGATTTTCTTTAGTAATCTATTTATTCAGACTTTGTTTTATCTTATAGACATGATAAAGATTTTAATCTAGCAACATGATAGTCTTCACATTATACACAGGAAATATATCAATCTTCTTAATGAATACTCTACACTGCATATATATCATTTACCCTTAACACAATAACTATATTCCATATGGATGAGATATTCCATAATTTGTGTCTCCAGACAAAATCTCATAAATGTAATCATAAAATGTAACAGAACGTTTTCCTCCATTAACTTTGACCCCCAGTAGATTCTCTCCCTTGGTATATTGTCATTTAGATATTGAACACCAAGAACTCTGTGTTAATTGTTTCCGTTTGGCCTGACACACGATACATCAAGCATGCTGTCTAGCGTATAATCAGTAATGGTCCTCCTGTTACCAAAGAAATAGGAGAAACAACTTTGACATGTGCTTTATACAGTTAGACCACTCAAACGTGTCAAGATTTTTATCACGGTGTCAAGCAATTAGTAATGCTGATGATCAGCCAATCAGAGTTGACTTTACAGACAGACTATGACTTACTGTAATCTCAAAAGAGTTTCTTTTTGATAGACCATATTTAACACAAATCGAGAATCTACATGAAAATAATCCTTTGGAAACTGACAAATCTTACAGCGTGCAGCGAGTCCCCTGATGTTTTGTGTTGACTTATTGGACTGTCTGTACAAAGTCCATCTGTCCTGAAATGTAATTCCTCCACTAAGACATTATGAAACTAGAAAATAAACAAGAGATCCTAGAAGGATCTTGGCACCCACCAACAAATGATCTTTATCAGATCTACAAAAGATGATTTTTTAACTTCTTTGCTCTTCATTTTCCTTACAAGTACTATTATCAAGTCCTATTTTGAAAATCGCAATTGTGAATCTTGTACATTAAATTCAACCTTGTAATGTCTTGTAATTTGCCACTATGACAAATTCTTACATTATTAGAAGTGTTGTCAACAATCGATGATTTTTCATTCGGGCCGATGCAGTCCATAATAATTACAAAGCAGAACCTATAGCGAAATCTGTCTTTTTCCCATTTTTATTTTTGGGAAATATTTCCCACTGATGTACAAAGGAAAAACTGTGTCGGACAGTGGCCGTGCTCTCTGGTAAACACTGTGTCAGACGGTGGCCGTGCTCTCTGGAAAACACTGTGTCGGATGGTGGCTGTGCTCTCTGGTAAACACTGTGTCGGATGGTGTCCGTGCTCTCTGGTAAACACTGTGTCGGACGTTGGCAGTGCTCTCTGGTAAATATTGTGTCAGACGGTGGTCGTGCTCTCTGGTCAACACTGTGTCGGACGGTTGCCGTGCTCTCTGGTAAACGCAGTGTCGGACGGTGGTCGTGCTCTCTGGTAAACACAGTGCGGGACAGTGGCCATGCTCTCTGGTAAACACTGTGTCGGACGGTGGCTGTGCTCTCTGGTAAACACTGTGTCGGATGGTGGCCATGCTCTCTGGTAAACACTGTGTCGGACGGTGGCTGTGCTCTCTGGTAAACACTGTGTCAGACGGTGACCGTGCTCTCTGGTAAACACTGTGTCGGACGATGGCCGTGCTCTCTGGTAAATATTGTGTCAGACGGTGGTCGTGCTCTCTGGTAAACACTGGGTCGGACGGTGGCCGTGCTCTCTGGTAAATACAGTGTCGGACGTTGGCAGTGCTCTCTGGTAAATATTGTGTCAGACGGTGTCCGTGCTCTCTGGTAAACACTGTGTCGGACGTTGGCCGTGCTCTCTGGTTAATATTGTGTCAGACGGTGGCCGTGCTCTCTGGGAAACACTGTGTCGGACGGTGGCCGTGCTCTCTTGTAAACACTGTGTCGGACGGTGGCCGGGCTCTCTGGTAAACACTGTGTCGGACGGTGGCCATGCTCTCTGGTAAACACTGTGTCGGACGGTGACCGTGCTCTCTGGTAATCACTGTGTCAGACGGTGGCCGTGCTCTCTGGTAAACGCTGTGTCAGACGGTGGCCGTGCTCTCTGGTAAATACAGTGTCGGACGTTGGCAGTGCTCTCTGGTAACTATTGTGTCAGACGGTGGTCGTGCTCTCTGGTAAACCCTGTGTCGGACGGTGGCTGTGCTCTCTGGTAAACACTGTGTCGGATGGTGGCCGTGCTCTCTGGTAAACACTGTGTCGTACGGTGGCCGTGCTCTCTGGTAAACACTGTGTCAGACGGTGGCCGTGCTCTCTGGAAAACACTGTGTCGGACGGTGGCGGTGCTCTCTGGTAAACACTGTGTCGGACGGTTGCCGTAGGAAAAACTGTGTCGGACAGTGGCCGTGCTCTCTGGTAAACACTGTGTCGTACGGTGGCCGTGCTCTCTGGTAAACACTGTGTCGGACGGTGGCCGTGCTCTCTGGTAAACACTGTGTCGGACGTTGGCAGTGCTCTCTGGTTAATATTGTGTCAGACGGTGGCCGTGCTCTCTGGTAAACACAGTGTCGGACGTTGGCAGTGCTCTCTGGTAAATATTGTGTCAGACGGTGGTCGTGCTCTCTGGTAAACACTGTGTCGGACGGTTGCCGTGCTCTCTGGTAAACGCAGTGTCGGACGGTGGTCGTGCTCTCTGGTAAACACAGTGCGGGACAGTGGTCATGCTCTCTGGTAAACACTGTGTCGGACGGTGGCCGTGCTCTCTGGTAAACACTGTGTGAGACGGTGGCTGTGCTCTCTGGTAAACACAGTGTCGGACGGTGGCCGTGCTCTCTGGTAAACACTGTGCGGGACACTGGCCGTGCTCTCTGGTAAACACTGTGTGGGACGGTGGCCGTGCTCTCTGGTAAACACTGTGCGGGCAGTGGCCGTGCTCTCTGGTAAACACTGTGTCAGACACTGGCCGTGCTCTCTGGTAAACACTGTGCGGGACAGTGGCTGTGCTCTCTGGTAAACACTGTGTCAGACAGTGGCCGTGCCCTCTGGTAAATACTGTGCCGGACAGATGCTTAACATATGTTAACATTTATCAGTGTGTTTTTAAAGGGTGAAAGCGACGCTGCAGAGATGATAAAAATCGAAACAAACATAGGTTATACTTTTCCTGATTAATAAGACATGCTGTTTTTTTTAGGTTTCATTAAATTGGTAACATCTATTTAGATTTTAAGCTTAATTTGGGTAAAAAACAAAGTAAATTGCATTAGCAATGGGGTTGATTTTATAGTCAGAAATAACACTGGCAGGTATATTGGATTACAGCATTTGGAGAGTATGTCTGTCCTCATTGCCTTTGTAGACTATCCACCAAAAACAAATTACTATCAATTGTAAAAAAAAAGTTACAGCCAAATATGTCTCTGCCAATTAGAAACAATGGATGATGACCTTGACTTTAAGGGCCATCTTAGATTTCAGGATTCTTGCAGTATCACTTTTTTACATGAGCACTGATCATGGACATTACAATGTAGTTTTGACAAGATATCCCACTGTACTGTTTTCATTAACAGTGCCCTCGACATCGTTAAAGCCTTATTACATAACTACATATAACAGTGTGTCACCAAGTGAAATTCCAGAAATTTTGAACCTCAGGATTGAGATAATCTGAAAACTTAAGTCAGGGCACCATGATAGCTAAAGCCCTCTCACAATTATCTGATGTAGGGCCCTAATTATTTACTAAGTAGCTATCACAGAAGTATGAATGTCTCCCAGATAAAACAAATATCAAACCAAACTTACTCCAGAGAAAATAGCCATTTTATATAATATCATAGTCAGTAAACTTATTTCTGAGAATGAAGTTTTAGAAACAGGAGCCGACATGTCAACGTAATAATTTAAATAGTAATGAAGAACTGCTGTTTAAGCTCAGACTAAAAATGTCAGTTAATTAACCTGTGTATCCTGGGAGGTGTAATTCCATAGCCAGAAATATAGTAACGGTGAGGACAGGAAGCTTCGATCCCCCGGGAACTATTAACAGACTCACGTTGACAGGTGATGATATAATAGATCCTATGTTATATGAAGAGAGCAGCCATCGAAATGAGAGCTTTGATAACAACGCTGCAGTTTCTAATTATATAGATGAGCCAATATATATTACACTAGAAGGGGTTTTTGTCAGAGAGGCAGGGAATTATAAACAGCGATGTATATCATACCTTCAACCCTTAATTACATTTAATAATTAACTGTGAAAATGTTAAATACTAGTAGTGCTGTCATCTTTCCTTCTATATCTGGTCGCCTAGGAACATGCTAATGATCCTGTTTCTCCTTTTTTCTTCTTTTCTTTTTATCAAAGTAACCAAAGCAGAAATGTTATTACTAACTAGAACTGTCACCAGAACGGCACACTTGTAGCTGTAACTGTACGATTAGTTCTTTCCAAAACAACAGAGATAACTGCATAAACGGGGAGGTAACTCCAACTTATAAACTTTACTTACATCATCTCAATACAAGTGTTGCATCTATCAAGTATTATTCAAATCCTTGCTGTACTAAGTAGTGAAGCTGATGTTTTAAAACAACGGTGCGTAACTCCATAAAAAGGGAAGCTAACACAAATTGACATACTTTATTGACTTCCCCTCAATATAAGGGTTCTGTGTACCAAGGGTCATTCAAACTAGTGTAGTACCTTGGGCAAGCTGTCCAGAGTAAGAAAAGGGTGTAAGAAATTTCAATCTTACAACCCATTTCATGTGACGTGTCGTCACAATGGCTCAACAATTATGTGACGTCATAAATTTGGAAAACTCTTATGCTGGAATGCGGAAAAGGCGCCGTGATGAAACTAAAACATTTTATGATATATTTACTTTACATGTTAGAAAGATCAAATTAATTTTTCTGTGCAAACTATGTTGCAAATATGGGGTATGCTTAATCTCGCTCACTGATTCATTTTTTGTCAGAAAAATCTCAGAGGAAAATTGATAATTAAATCAAGAATTCCACGGAAGTGGATGTGTCGCCTGCGCAGGAAGCTGGGAGATTACGAAGAAATAGATTCACTTTTCATTTCAAGAAATAATGTTAAAAGTAAGTTGGAGTTTGATCAGCCCAAGGAAACTCAAGTTATGGCACGAAAAAACAGATTTTCTATTTATAGTAACAGTGACCTTGACCTTTGACCTTCAGACCTGAAAAGCAATCCCAAGCAAGCACTTTCGGTAAGGAAGCACTGCATGAAGTTTGAGTTTGATCGGCCAAAGGAAACTCAAGTTATCGAACGAAAAACCTCTGTGCGGACGACGTGCCAACGACGCCGCAACGCCGACATAGCAATACCTATGTGTCACCAGCTTTTCGCAGGCGACACACAAAAATGGTAGCCAGTCTAATCGCATTTTTATGGTATCTGAGCTTAAAATAGAAGTAGGAATGCCCAAAGATGTAGGATAGGGAAATTCCACCTTCGGGATTTTCAAGTTAAGTAAAACCCCAGGTTTCATACAGTAACATTGTTATTATTTGGCGTTATAAAATATAGTGATGTATAGAATACAAAATGGAGGGACGGATTATACTGGAAACGTTGTTATTGATAGGCTTTATAAAATATAGTGTTGTATAGAATACAAAATGGAGGGATGGATTATACTTGTAATGTTGTTATTGATAGGCGTTATAAAATATAGTGTTGTATAGAATACAAAATGGAGGGATGGATTATACTTGTAGCGTTGTTATTGATAGGTGTTATAAAATATAGTGTTGTATAGAATACAAAACGG
The DNA here is from genome assembly GCF_002113885.1 of Mizuhopecten yessoensis. NCBI lineage: Eukaryota > Metazoa > Mollusca > Bivalvia > Pectinida > Pectinidae > Mizuhopecten > Mizuhopecten yessoensis. The sequence goes on from NW_018404058.1 coordinate 599,217, forward strand.
AGGAATGGATTATACTTGTAACTTTGTTATTGATAGGCGTTATAAAATATAGTGTTGTATAGAATACAAAATGGAGGGACGGATTATACTTGTAACTTTGTTATTGATAGGCTTTATAAAATATAGTGTTGTATAGAATACAAAATGGAGGGATGGATTATACTTGTAACGTTGTTATTGATAGGTGTTATAAAATATAGTGTTGTATAGAATACAAAATGGAGGGACGGATTATACTTGTAACTTTGTTATTGATAGGCGTTATAAAATATAGTGTTGTATAGAATACAAAATGGAGGGATGGATTATACTTGTAACTTTGTTATTGATAGGCTTTATAAAATATAGTGTTGTATAGAATACAAAATGGAGGGATGGATTATACTTGTAACGTTGTTATTGATAGGTGTTATAAAATATAGTGTTGTATAGAATACAAAATGGAGGGACGGATTAAACTGGTAACATTGTTATTGATAGGTGTTATAAAACATAGTGTTATATAGAATACAAAATGGAGGGACGGATTAAACTGGTAACATTGTTATTGATAGGCGTTATAAAACATAGTGTTGTATAGAATACAAAATGGAGGGACGGATTAAACTGGTAACATTGTTATTGATAGGCGTTATAAAACATAGTGTTATATAGAATACAAAATGGAGGGACGGATTAAACTGGTAACATTGTTATTGATAGGCGTTATAAAACATAGTGTTATATAGAATACAAAATGGAGGGACGGATTAAACTGGTAACATTGTTATTGATAGGCGTTATAAAACATAGTGTTATATAGAATACAAAATGGAGGGACGGATTAAACTGGTAACATTGTTATTGATAGGTGTTATAAAACATAGTGTTATATAGAATACAAAATGGAGGGACGGATTAAACTGGTAACATTGTTATTGATAGGCGTTATAAAACATAGTGTTGTATAGAATACAAAATGGAGGGACGGATTAAACTGGTAACATTGTTATTGATAGGTGTTATAAAACATAGTGTTATATAGAATACAAAATGGAGGGACGGATTAAACTGGTAACATTTGTTATTGATAGCCGTTATAAAATATAGTGTTGTATAGAATACAAAATGGAGGGACGGATTATACTGGTAACATTTGTTATTGATAGGCGTTATAAAATATAGTGTTGTATAGAATACAAAATGGAGGGACGGATTATACTGGTAACATTGTTATTGATAGGCGTTATAAAATATAGTGTTGTATAGAATACAAAATGGAGGGAGGATTATACTGGTAACATTGTTATTGATAGGTGTTATAAAATATAGTGTTTTATCACATAATCGGTCTGTTATCTAGTGAATTCGCCCGTGTAATATACCCTGGAGCGTTTTTCATTGGCTGTGCCAGTCAAAAATTGATGTGATGTCATAATATGGACGATGACATGATGTCATAAATTATGAATGGCGCAACAAAATGGCTGTCTCCGTTTGTTTAAGCCCTATACATTTTGGCTTTAAATCCTGTCAAAATGTAAGTTTTCTGAGTTATGTGATAAAATGTATCTTAAATTTGTTTTCATTTTATATGAGCTATTATAAAAACTCTTCTTGAAGTTTTAGTTTTTGCTCGCCAAGTCTCGCAAAAACAAGAGGTCCATTGGACCTATATCGCCCACCTGGTTTTATATTTAAGTCATTACAACTGAATGCATTAGTACATCTTTATATGAAATTTCCTCAAATCCAGACAAGATCTATGTTCTAACCCAACTGGGACCACAATATCTGACTTTCAACTAATCAGGGGCCTCCATTGAGTTGCCATGTTAATAGATTTTGAAGTAAGTAATATGTCATATTACTGGGTGTAATTAGACAATACTTTAATTTTCATTCAACTATAAGGTTTTATAAACCTAGAAACCAATTTTTAACAATTTATGAAAACTACACCATAGAATATGATAATCTAGCTGTACCATTTCTTAGGACCGCAGGGGTCAAATCAACCTCATTCAATTAAGAAATGTTTGTTCTTCCTCAATTATGTTTTTTACCAAATTTTGTACAATCCACTCAGGCAATTAGGGGTTTTTAGAGTCTTAAAGCAAAATATTAGATAATTTTCCTGTTTGGGGCCCAGTCTTCCAAGCCCAAGGTGTCAAACCAATCTCATTTATTTAGGAAATGGTTGCCCTCCCCGATGAAGTTTCAGAGACAATTTGGTTGAAATCTTCTGTGGCGTTTAGGAGGAGATGCGTTTTAAATTTCAAATTTAGCTAAGTTCCCCTTTAGGGCCTCACCTCCCTGGCCTCAGGGGTTGAACCAACCTCATTTATTTAAGAAATGATTGCCCTCCCCTAGTGATGCTTCAGACTAAAATTGATTGAAATCCTCTCTGGTGTTTAGCAGTAGATGCGTTTTAAAGCAAATTTAGCTAAGTTCCCCTTCAGGGCCCGACCCCTGGCCTCAGGGGTCGAACCAAACTCATTTATGTAAGAAATGATTGCCCTCCCCTAGTGATGCTTCAGACTAAATTTGATTGAAATCCTCTTTGGCGTTTAGGAGGAGATGCGTTTTAAAGCAAATTTAGCTAAGTTCCTCTTCAGAACCCCGCCCCCCTGGCCTCAGATTGTTTTCCCGAGGGTATTTCTACTCTAACCAAACAGTCCGGTTGTTTTCCCGAGGGTATTTCTGCTCTAACCAAACAATCCGGTTGTTTTCCCGAGGGTATTTCTGCTCTAACCTAACAGTCTGGATGTTTTCCCAAGGGTATTTCTGCTCTAACCAAACAATCCGGTTGTTTTCCCCGAGGGTATTTCTGCTCTAACCAAACAGTCCGGTTGTTTTCCCGAGGGTATTTCTGCTCTAACCAAACAGTCCGGTTGTTTTCCCCGAGGGTATTTCTACTCTAACCAAACAGCATCATTTCAGTGACAAACAACATTTTTATGGTCATCAAATGTATTATAGAGAGTGTTTACTGCAAACAGCAATCAGAAAGGGAAGCAATATGCTGTAATTATTAATAAATATTCAAAAGTGTCGGTGATGTTACCTCCTACTCACACCTAAGCTAAGCTATAATTTCATATTTGATTGGAGACGTTTTTGTAAAGAATTCATGATGCATATCATTTATATGGTAAGCAGGCAAACTAGTCAGTGAGCTAGGTAAACAGAATTATTTAACTACTATCTTAACCACCAACGCACGTCAGGTGTATCCGACGGTAACCTGACAATTAACTGTAAATGGATCGCATGCATTACAATAGAGATATCATTTGAGCCTATGAAAAATGCAATAAATGAAATAACTTCCTCCCTCTAGCAATTGCTGTCTTCCTGCTTCTCCTTGATCGACTGTTTCCTAACTCTGTATTGTAGTCACAAAATCTCCCACATCACTAAGTCCCTCAAAATCATAGCTCACTTTCAGTTGACAATTTCCCAAGTCAATTAAAATTAAACTTCAATAAATGTTGACAATTTCCTACTGTCACTACCCATCAGTCACTTGTTATAATACCCATGATTTGGTCTCAGTATAAAAGCCTCAATGTTGTTTTACATTTAACTGGGCCTGTGTTGGTATATTGACTGGGTTTGTGTTGGTATATTGACTGTGCCTGGGTTGGTATATTGACTGAGTCTGTGTTTGAATATTGACTGGGCCTGTGTTAGTATAGTGACTAGGTCTGTGTTGGTATATTGACTGGGGCTGTGTTGGTATATTGACTGAGTCTGTGTTTGTATATTGACTGGGTCTGTGTTAGTATATTGACTAGGTCTGTGGTGGTATATTGACTGGGCCTGTGTTGGTATATTTATTGGGCCTGTGTTAGTATATTGACTGGGTCTGTGTTGGTATATTGAATGGGTCTGTGTTGGTATATTGACTGAGTCTGTGTTGGTATATTGACTGTGCCTGTGTTAGTATATTGACTGGGCCTGTGTTGGTATATTTATTGGGCCTGTGTTAGTATATTGACTGGGCCTGTGTTGGTATATTGGTCGAGTCTATGTTGGTATATTGACTTGGCCTGTGTTAGTATATTGACTAGGTCTGTGTTGGGATATTGACTGGGCCTGTGTTGGTATATTGACCGGGTCTGTGTTGGTATATTGACTTGGCCTGTGTTAGTATATTGACTAGGCCTGTGTTGGTATATTGACTGGGATTGTGTTGGTATATTGACTGGGGCTGTGTTGGTATATTGACTGGGTCTGTGTTAGTATATTGACTGGGCCTGTGTTTGTATATTGACTGGGCCTGTGTTAGTATAGTGACTAGGTCTGTGTTGGTATATTGACTGGGGCTGTGTTGGTATATTGACTGGGCCTGTGGTAGTATATTGACTGGGTCTGTGTTGGTATATTAACTGGGTCTGTGTTGGTATATTGACCGGGTCTGTGTTGGTATATTAACTGGGTCTGTGTTGGTATATTGACTGTGCCTGGGTTGGTATATTGACTGAGTATGTGTTTGTATATTGACTGGGCCTGTGTTAGTATAGTGACTAGGTCTGTGTTGGTATATTGACTGGGGCTGTGTTGGTATATTGACTGAGTCTGTGTTTGTATATTGACTGGGCCTGTGTTGGTATATTTATTGGGCCTGTGTTAGTATATTGACTGGGCCTGTGTTGGTATATTGGTCGAGTCTATGTTGGTATATTGACTTGGCCTGTGTTGGTATATTGACTGGGATTGTGTTGGTATATTGACTGGGGCTGTGTTGGTATATTGACTGAGTCTGTGTTTGTATATTGACTGGGCCTGTGTTAGTATATTGACTAGGTCTGTGTTGGTATATTGACTGGGTCTGTGTTGGTATATTGACTGAGTCTGTGGTGGGATATTGACTGGGCCTGTGTTGGTATATTAAATGGGCCCGTGTTGGTATATTGACTGGGCCTGTGTTAGATTATTGACTAGGTCTGTGTTGGTATATTAACTGGGTCTGTGTTGGTATATTGACTGGGGCTGTGTTGGTATATTGACTGAGTCTGGGTTGGTATATTGACTGGGCCTGTGTTGGTATATTAAATGGGCCCGTGTTGGTATATTGACTGGGCCTGTGTTAGATTATTGACTAGGTCTGTGTTGGTATATTGACTGGGTCTGTGTTGGTATATTGACTGAGTCTGTGTTTGTATATTGACTGGGCCTGTGTTGGTATATTGACTGGGCCCGTGTTGGTATATTGACTGGGCCTGTGTTAGTATATTGACTAGGTCTGTGTTGGTATATTGACTGGGTCTGTGTTGGTAATATTAACAGGGTTTGTGTTTGTATATTGTCTGGGTCTGTGTTTGTATATTAGCTGGGCCTGTGTTGGTTGGTATATTAGCTGGGCTGTGTTGGTTGGTATATTAATTGGGTCTGTGTTGGTTGGTTTATTAACTGGGCCTGTGTTGGTATATAAACTGGGCCTTGATTGGTAAATTAACTGGACCTGTGTTGGTATATTAAGTGGGCCTGTGTTGGCTTTTAACTTGGTCTGGCTGGGTTTATTTAGTGGGCAGATGTTGGTATATTAACTGGGCCTGTGTTGGCTGACAATCTTTAACTGTCCTGCTAGACATCCTTGGCCATTAGATTGGTTTTCTAGAACATACAGCCCCACACTTATTTTCTCTTTGTCAAGGTGATAAGACCTGGACATCAACCAAAAGGTTTTACTATTTTTACCACTTTACTTCAATAGGGTGTGTCCTTAATAGATTACTTCAATAGGGTGTGTCCTTAATAGATTACTTAATAGGGTGTGTCCATAATAGATTACTTCAATAGGGTGTGTCCTCAATAGATTACTTCAATAGGGTGTGTCCTAATAGATTACTTCAATAGGGTGTGTCCTTAATAGATTACTTCCATAGGGTGTGTCCATAATAGATTACTTCAATAGGGTGTGTCCTCAATAGATTACTTCAATAGGGTGTGTCCTTAATAGATTACTTCAATAGGGTATGTCCTTAATAGAATACTTCAATAGGGTGTGTCCTAATTAATAATTACTTCAATAGGGTATGCCCGTAATAGACTACTTCAATAGGGTATGTCCGTAATAGATTACTTCAATAGGGTGTGTCCTTAATAGATTACTTCAATAGGGTGTGTCCTTAATAGATTACTTAAATGAAACAAAAAAGAGTAAAGCAATATATTGTTGAATGAGAACATTTAAGATTAACTTTAAATTATGGTTGGAATTAAAACCTCACTATGATCAAGATGGCTGAGAAGCCTGTGGTAGTTCAGTTATACTGAGGTATACGCTAGAATGACTGGGAATGTTGAGAAACGTGTTATCAAACAATGATACTTCACTACCTGGTCATACGCCTTAACTGATCAAACCCCTGATGTTAATGCTTGTATGTGTCCGATGTCAGGTAACAGAACAAAAGTGGGGAGGAAAATGTGACACAGATGCAAAATAATAAGTTTAATCGTGTCGAAAGAAGTGAAAATATCTGTTTTTTGTCATTTTTAACTAGGCAGCAGTGACCTACTTTTAAGTTGTGGGTTACAAAATGTATTTACACAAATAAAATACATACAGTTATAGCTACCATATCAATATATTGAAATCAGAGGGCCAGTTTTTCTGTAACCACCTAAACATGATACCACCTTCTCGAACTTAACCCCCTCAATTTTCTTTGCAGGGTCAGATTGATCTAAAAACAGAACCCAATTTCATGTAAACGTAACCGTAGACTTCATTTCTGCAAAAATTGATGCTTATTGTTTACGGCTCACGGAAGAATTAAAGTGGGCACCCATCCTTTGGCATGGGAACTGTTTCATTACTGATACACAAATGAAATATTTAAGAAAGACCTTTCTGTTATCTTAATATTAACTACATCAGTTTTGCTATTTACTGAAAATATAACGAAAGACCTTTCTGTTATCTTAATATTAACTACATCAGTTTTGCTATTTACTAAAAATATAACAAACCAATACTAAAAGCTTATCTGTTCTAATCACGTCCCAGACGCCCTTTAGAAAAATAACATGTACATCATTAAATTTTCTTAAATTCAATTACAGAAGTGTCTGCTTTTTGGAGAGTTACAGGAGGAAACTAGATTGGTCCCAGTGTAATGCTGTACTGATGAGTCTGTTAAGTGTCCTTATATACTCTGACTTGGATTATTCTCTCCACTATCAACACCATGAACGTAAACAAGTCCCCAGGTCTGTGTCACTGTATTCCCTGATTTACCTTGGAAATGACATTGACTGAAGAAACTCAGTAGAGTGCCATTCAAGCTACATGTGTTAAAAGAAATCTAAATCTTTTAACCTGAACGTCGAAATGATCTTGATTTACAAGAAGTATATGCTACATTTGTCAGGAGAATTGTTAGCGAGATAAATCTACCACCCACCATCTTACTGAAAGACAGTACAAGCTGCACGCTTTGGGAGACATTCGGGGAGAGAAACACAAAAATTGTACCATATACTTGACAAATTGACAGGTATCATACATGCCAACAGGTCTGTATTTGATTGGCTAGAAACATTAAAGGAATCCAAGAAAGAAATTTTACTGCATTGACCAAATTATCTCAGCCATAAAAAAACATTAATTTCAAGGACATGCATTGTAATGCATTTCAGGCTTTAGAAGTGTGCTCAAGTGTTTCTCTGTCCTTCTTAGGTGTTTTTTTAAACGGTCACTTACTTTCATTGTTAATAAAGAAATCAGGATAATGTAAACTTTTAATGGTCTTGCCCGACTGCCTTTAGGGTCACACAAAATAGTTTTTATGGTACTTCAGGTCAAGGTTGTAGTCAGGCTGTGGTGTCTCTTCAGATCAAGGTTGTAGTCAGGTTATGATGTCCCTTAAGGTCAAGGTTGTAGTCAGGTTATGATGGTCCTTAAGGTCAATGTTGTTGTCGGGTTATGATGTCTCTTAAGGTTAAGGTTGTGGTGTCCCTTAGGGTCAATGCTGTGGTGTCCCTTAAGGTCAATGTTGTAGTCAGGCTGTGGTGTCCCTTCAATTCAAGGTTGTAGTCAGGTTGTGGTGTCCCTTCAGGTCAAGGTTGTGGTGTCCCTTCAGGTCAAGGTTGTGGTGTCCCTAAAGGTCAATGTTGTGGTGTCCCTTAAGGTCAAGGTTGTTGTCAGGTTGTAGTGTCCCTTCAGGTCAAAGTTGTGGTGTCCTTTAAGGTCAAGGTTGTAGTCAGGTTGTGGTGTCCCTTCAGGTCAAGGTCGTAGTCAGATTGTGGTGTCCCTTCAGATCAAGGTTGTAGTCAGGTTGTGGTGTCGCTTCAGGTCAAGGTTGTAGTCAGGTTGTGGTGTCGCTTCAGGTCAAGGTTGTAGTCAGGTTGTGGTGTCCCTTCAGGTCAAGGTTGTAGTCAGATTGTGGTGTCCCTTCAGATCAAGGTTGTAGTCAGATTGTGGTGTCGCTTCAGGTCAAGGTTGTAGTCAGGTTGTGGTGTCCCTTCAGGTCAAGGTTGTAGTCAGGTTGTGGTGTCCCTTCAGGTCAAGGTTGTAGTCAGATTGTGGTGTCCCTTCAGGTCAAGGTTGTAGTCATATTGTGGTGTCCCTTAAGGTCAAGGTTGTGGTCAGATTGTGGTGTCCCTTAAGGTCAAGGTTGTGGTCAGATTGTGTTGTCCCTTAAGGTCAAGGTTGTAGTCAGGTTGTGGTGTCCCTTAAGGTCAAGGTTGTAGTCAGGCTGTTTTGTCCCTTAATGTCAAGGTTGTAGTCAGGTTGTGGTGTCCCTTACGGTCAAGGTTGTAGTCAGGTTGAAGTGTCCCTTAAGGTCAAGGTTGTAGTCAGGTTGTAGTGTCCCTTAACGTCAAGGTTGTAGTCAGATTGTGGTGTCCCTTCAGGTCACGGTTGTAGTCAGGTTGTAGTGTCCCTTCAGGTCAAGGTTGTAGAGGTTGTAGTGTCCCTTAAGGTCAAGGTGGTAGTGAGGTTGTGGTGTCCCTTCAGGTCAAGGTTGTAGTCCGATTGTGGTGTCCCTTCAGGTCAGGGTTGGAGTCAGGTTGTAGTGTCCCTTAACGTCAAGGCTGTAGGCAGATTGTGGGGTACCTTAAGGTCAAGGTTGTTGTCAGGTTGTAGTGTCCCTTAAGGTCAAGGATGTAGTCAAGATTGTGGTGTCCCTTCAGGCCAGGGTTGTAGTCAGGTTGTAGTGTCCCTTAACGTCAAGGATGTAGTCAGATTGTGGTGTCCCTTAAGGTCAGGGTTGTAGTCAGGTTGTAGTGTCCCTTAAGGGCAAGGTTGTAGTCAGATTGTGGTGTCCCTTAAGGTCAAGGTTGTTGTCAGGTTGTAGTGTCCCTTAAGGTCAATGTTGAAGTCAGATTGTGGTGTCCCTTCAGGTCAAGGTTGTAGTCCGATTGTGGTGTCCCTTCAGGTCAGGGTTGTCGTCAGATTGTGGTGTCCCTTCAGGTCAGGGTTGGAGTCAGGTTGTAGTGTCCCTTAACGTCAAGGCTGTAGGCAGATTGTGGGGTACCTTAAGGTCAAGGTTGTTGTCAGGTTGTAGTGTCCCTTAAGGTCAAGGGTGTAGTCAGATTGTGGTGTCCCTTAAGGTCAGGGTTGTAGTCAGGTTGTAGTGTCCCTTAAGGTCAATGTTGAAGTCAGATTGTGGTGTCCCTTCAGGTCAAGGGTGTAGTCAGGTTGTAGTGTTCCTTAAGGTCAAGGTTGTAGTCAGATTGTGGTGTCGCTTTAGGTCAGGGTTGTAGTCAGATTGTGGTGTCCCTTCAGGTCACGGTTGTAGTCAGGTTGTAGTGTCCCTTCAGGTCAAGGTTGTAGTCAGATTGTGGAGTCCCTTAAGGTCAAGGTTGTAGTCAGGTGGTAGTGTCCCTTAAGGTCAAGGTTGTAGTGAGGTTGTAGTGTCCCTTAAGGTCAAGGTGGTAGTGAGGTTGTGGTGTCCCTTCAGGTCAAGGTTGTGGTGTCCCTAAAGGTCAATGTTGGGGTGTCCCTTAAGGTCAAGGTTGTTGTCAGGTTGTAGTGTCCCTTAAGGTCAAGGATGTAGTCAAGATTGTGGTGTCCCTTCAGGCCAGGGTTGTAGTCAGGTTGTAGTGTCCCTTCAGGTCAAGGTTGTAGAGGTTGTAGTGTCCCTTAAGGTCAAGGTGGTAGTGAGGTTGTGGTGTCCCTTCAGGTCAAGGTTGTAGTCAGATTGTGGTGTCCCTTAAGGTCAAGGTTGTTGTCAGGTTGTAGTGTCCCTTAAGGTCAATGTTGTAGTCAGATTGTGGTGTCCCTTCAGGTCAAGGTTGTAGTCATATTGTGGTGTCCCTTAAGGTCAAGGTTGTGGTCAGATTGTGGTGTCCCTTAAGGTCAAGGTTGTAGTCAGATTGTGGTGTCCCTTAAGGTCAATGTTGTGGTGTCCCTTCAGGTCAGGGTTGTAGTCAGGTTGTAGTGTCCCTTAAGGTCAAGGTTGTAGTCAGATTGTGGTGTCCCTTCAGGTCAATGTTGTGGTGTCCCTTCAGGTCAGGGTTGTTGTCAGGTTGTAGTGTCCCTTAAGGTCAAGGTTGCAGTCAGGTTGTGGTGTCCCTTCAGGTCAAGGTTGTAGTCAGGTTGTAGTGTCCCTTCAGGGCAAGGTTGTAGTCAGGTTGTGGTGTCCCTTAAGGTCAAGGTTGTAGTCAGGTTGTGGAGTCCCTTCAGGTCAAGGTTGTAGTCAGGTTGTGGTGTCCCTTCAGGTCAAGGTTGTAGTCAGGTTGTGGTGTCCCGTCAGGTCAGGTTGTGTGCTCCCTTAAGGTAAAGGTTATAGTCAGGTTGTAGTGTCCCTTAAGGTCAAGGTTGTAGTCAGGTTTTGGTTTTCCTTCAGGTCAAGGTTGTAGTCAGGATGTAGTGTCCCTTAAGGTCAATGTTGTAGTCAGATTGTGGTGTCCCTTCAGGTCAATGTTGTGGTGTCCCTTCAGGTCAAGGTTGTAGTCAGGTTGTAGTGTCCCTTAAGGTCAAGGTTGTAGTCAGATTGTGGTGGGCCTTATGGTCAAGGTTGTAGTCAGGTTGTGGTTTTCCTTCAGGTCAAGGTTGTAGTCAGATTGTGGTGGCCCTTCAGGTCAGGTTGTGTGCTCCCTTAAGGTAAAGGTTATAGTCAGGTTTTGGTGTCCCAACTCTAGTTGGTATGTGAAACACCCCTTGACCATAATGTAAGTAAATCTATAACACTTTTACTAGTGAAATATAAACAAGAAACTGACAATTGTGATATGGCCGGATTGCGACAGTACATTTTCATTTAAAGCATCGCATGTGATTAGCATCCTTAGATACATAAGCCATGCAAGTTTAGCTGATGTACAACAAGTAGTTTCTTAGTAACTGACCTTAACCAAACTTCTTAACCTGTTCACTGATACGGAAAACGTAAGTCAGAAATAGCATCAGAAGCATCGCATGTGATAAGCATCCTTAGATACATAAACCATGCAAGTTTAGTTGATGTACAACAAGTAGTTACTTAGTAACTGACCTCAACTGTTTTATTCAGAAGCAAGAACACAAACAGGAATTAATCAAAGTACTGAAAGTACTGAAAGCTAAGGCAAAAGATATATACATATTATTTTTGGAATGGAGAACAAAATAAAGACGAAGTTCCCATCATATTGTACAGGAGGATTTACTGTTAATTTGTTATAATCAAAGTTTTATGTAAAAGTGTACCACTGTTAAGTTTTTCTTCTTGTGTGTACAGTATATCTTTATAGGTTTGTCAGAAGAAGGGTACCAAGTTTCCTCTAGAATATATCATTTTAGACCTTTGGATAATTAATTTGCATAGGAATTAGGAATTGCTTCCCTTTGTCCATACAATGTGTTTCATAGAACATTAAAAACTGAAACTGGCATTTACCCCTTTAACCAATACCTGATTATTTTAAACCATTAAATAGATTATGCACAGATTGTGAACATCTTTGAACTTTGCCTTTGTTGTTGAATAACATATCAACCCTTGCCTTATCTGACAAAGT
>NW_018404058.1:614263-652259 GCF_002113885.1 Mizuhopecten yessoensis
ACTAAGAATAAGATTATATCCAATGACGTGTGAGTGAACTTGAGTCCGTGGTAATGGATTTTATTTGCAGTTTGTTTAGTATTACTGGTAGGTGACGTTATGTCTCGTTTATGAATATCTGAGCTCATTAACTGAAGTATTTTTACCGGAAGTTGCGTGTAGCATGCATGACCTACAGTCAAGTAGCAGTTCCCGATTGAGATAAACAGGGTGCATTTTCAATAAGAATACGACGTTGTGATAAGATCATACGTTCTACAAAGGAAAGGAATGATATTTACAAGCCATTCAAGTGCATTTGAGTCCAAAGTTACGCATAATAAAGACAGTAGGTCCGGTATATGATTCAATTTAGAACCAGTGGGTACCGCTAGAGGTCGTCTGTGTGAAATCGACATTTATGAATATCTTGAGCTCATTAACTAAAGTAATACCAATAGCTGGCGGCTAACGCCTTAGCTAAAAACTTATCTAAACTAAAATATTGTTTTTGTGAACAAAAACATATGTCTTCCCTTATTAGCCAATCGACAAACTTCCGTATAAAAAAAATAACAAAGGGACATATCTCTTTATATAGTGGGGCACGGGACCAAAATTTAGAATGCGACACTCCTACTTCCCAAGATACATTTAAACTATAGCAAGTTTGGTCAACGTAGGTGAAAAAACATGGAAGTTATGCTCCAGACAAACTTAAGTTTTCAAAATAAACAAAGGGACACAACTCTGTATATAGTGAAGCACGAGACCTAATTCCAGTGCACTGATCACATTCTGTGGGTGATGCAGGTATACTTCAAGTTTGATCACGATATCTTTAACAGTTTTAAATTTACGGGCCGGACAAGAATTTACTGAAAATGTTGCACTTATTTGACCTTTGACCTTGAGGTGAAGGTCACAGTGACCTAATTCCAGTGCACTGCACACCTTTTGTGGGTGATGCATGCATAAATTGTTATTACATCTAAAAGAGCGAGATATAATTAGTTTATATTGAAAGTTTCAAGGTCACAACATCAAAAATGACTATAAAACATAAAGGGTTAATATTTAGCACATCTATAGCCTGTATGTTTGGCTACATACAGAGTTCAGCTCCTTGACCTTGACCTTTATTCAAGGTCACAGGGGTCAAATGATCAAAAAAAAATAATCTAAATTCTTCAAAACTTTTGTTTTTACACCATATTTTAAAGAATGCATCCTAATAAAGAGATTTATAAAGTTTCAAGGTCAAAGCATCATGATGCATGTCAATAAACACGATAAGCACAGGGAAGCGAAGGAAAACGTTTCAAAGCGATCGTCAGTCCGAGAACATATCTTTGATTATTTTCTTGTTGGAAATCCCGTGTTTTGATCTTGATCAAATCTAGTTAATATTGTTTTAGTAAGCAATTCCTACCAAAAAATAACAGAAAACAGTACAATGGCTTTGAGTAGCCTATTCAAAATGGAGCACAGCCATGTCGTCAAGTGTGACGTCATTATAACATAGCTTCAAATTTCTTGTAACTATCGTAATTTCACTTGAAAATGTAATAAAAAGAAAAATAAACCCCTTTTCTTGTTGAATACCATATATCACACCTGCTTGACACTCATCAAAAATATTGGAATTTTGTCATATATATATATATGGCATTCAATGGGAAACCATTCGATATGAGGTACGATTCCCTTCAGGAATCAGTGGAAACTTGTATTTTGGTACTTAATAGGTCAAGGTCCAAGATCATGGTACCTACAACACATTGCTTGACCATGATGTTCATCCATACCATGCATTATATCCTACTTGAATTGATATAAAAGGTATGCTCCGGAAACAGACAGACAGAAGGACAGAGAGACAGGCAAAGCAAACATTGTGTGGTTTCCTTCTTTGTGAATCAGGGGTATAATGAAAAGCAGTTAGAAGGAAACCTTTAGGAAATTGCCACTGTGTAATTTAAAGTTTTCAAAAAAAAAATTATAAAAAAGAATCGACGTGAACTTTCAGAACGCTCACAGCATCTCTTTGTAATTTGATATACAGAAGAGCTATTAAACTGGTTTCCCAAAGCCACATTAAATATCTGCCCATCACAACCTGCCTGTTTATGGCCTTCTACGGATCAGACTGGATCATCATGTTACCGAGAACACAGCAAAATCAAATACAATCCAATACATCGGTGCAAAGCATTTCAAATGCTTCATGTATTATTGAAAAAGACCAAAGTCTTCATACCAAACATTTGACATTTATAGCAAAATATGTAATACCCTTTGAAGTCTTCACACGTCTCAAAGATTCTTCCTCCATTACGATGGAAATAAGTCTGTTCTGTTTCCAGGCATCTATCATGGTATCTACATTTATGGCCTGAAGAACAATACTTCAATCAACTTGACATTTTAAAATTTAACAGAACAACAGATTTATACTTTGGAGGGTATCGTTTACTTATTCTACAATGTCAGAGAACATTGTATACATAAGACATGGGTGAAGCTGATACACAAAAAACTGCCATAAAGATTATAATGGACATATGACAGTCCATTGCAATGATTTATAACTGTAAAATTATTCAAATAACGTTTTTGTAATAAACTTTGAACTCTTGACTTGCCATTGTCGTGACACATGAGGAGTTGCTGACTCCGTATCATTAATCCTTGTTGTGATCCCTGATCTTTATGGCAAAATTTAAGCAAGCAACATTTAAGGTCCATAAGAAAATAAGAGTTTGTTGGCATGCCTACGGCGAACACGAAGAGTTTGTTGGCATGCCTACAACGAACACGAGGAGTTTGTTGGCATGCCTACGGCGAACACGAAGAGTTTGTTGACATGCCTACGGCGAACACTAAGAGTTTGTTGACATGCCTACGGCGAACACGAAGAGTTTGTTGGCATGCCTACAACGAACACGAGGAGTTTGTTGGCATGCCTACAACGAACACGAGGAGTTTGTTAGCATGCCTACAACGAACACAAGGAGTTTGTTAGCATGCCTACAACGAACACGAGGAGTTTGTTGGCATGCCTATGGCGAACACGAGGAGTTTGTTGGCAAGCCTACAACGAACATGAGGAGTTTGTTGGCATGCCTACAGCGAACACGAAGAGTTTGTTGGCATGCCTACGACGAACACAAGGAGTTTGTTAGCATGCCTACAACGAACACGAGGAGTTTGTTAGCATGCCTACAACGAACACGAGGAGTTTGTTGGCATGCCTACGGCGAACACGAAGAGTTTGTTGGCATGCCTACGGCAAACACGAAGAGTTTGTTGGCATGCCTACGACATACATGAGGAGGTTTGCTAGCAGACCACATGTTATCTCAGAACTGGGTAATAACACTACAGCATTGTTTATAACTGTAGCTGTCTAATAGTAATGTTCTGTTTGAAGTCAAAACAACAAATGAACACCAACCTTCTGTTTAAATATTTTTATTGGCATGTAAAGAACTTCAAACAATTTGTAGTCAATTTTTCACAATGCATCCATTTTCATTTATTCCAATATAAATCGTTGTGAACGTGCAGAGGAATTGTGCATAATTATCTGTCTGCTAACTACCCAGCTGGATAGGTTCATTGGGCCAACGTTGCGGTCGGTCGGCATGGTCACAGGCTCAATCGCAGTGTTGGCCCAACATACAAAATTGACTGTTTAAGGGCAGCATAATTTCAACATTTTCGGAACGTTTGCCCAACAGTTGAAATATGACCGATTCTTTGCGAATGTCAAGGATGCTCCTTCCTTAAGCTTCCAACATTCATCCAATGTTGGTTCGATAGATGTGTTTATCAGCAACAGTATTTGGTCAGGGCCCACAACAAAAATGAATACAGCTATGGACTGACACAGTTGTTATATACCTAACAATTTTACATGGCAAAATGTTTCACTTAAAGCTGGCTGTTTAAAAACATGGGTACCACATTGGGCAGACATGTTTCTTACTGAAACGTCGGTGCCACGTTGGGCTGACATGTTTAATTTCTTACTGAATCGTCGGTGCCACGTTCGGCTGACAGCCAAACCTTTGAATAAATTATACATGGTCAGTTTAATAGTTACTATGCAGCATTGGACTGCTACTGTTGCATATTTCACAGTGTGATAAATTTTGTTTAAAGCTGATATTTATACCAAGTTGGTGCCACATGTGTTCTATAATGCCAGTAAAACGTCAGTGCACCGTTGGGCTGACACATTCTTTTCTCCAACATCGGCACCACGTTGGGCTGACAACAAAACATTACTTTACATGGTCAGTTTAACAGGCTACTACTACTGGTTTAGACCGACAACATTGATTATACATTGTAATATATTTTGTTTATATTTGGTATTTTACAACATTGGTGACATGTTGGATCGATGTATTATTTTCTACAATGTCGGTGCCACTTCAGGCCGACATCTAGACGTATGAGTGACATATAAATTTACATGGTCGGTCGAACAAAGTTAGTACAGTATTGGACTGTTTGGTTTGTTTGTGTTTTAAGTCCTATTAACAGCTATGGCCATATAAGGTGTGCCAGGTTTTGGTGGTGGAGGAAAACCGGAGTTCCCGGAAACAGACAACGACCAACGGCCAGCACCTGGACTGACACTACGACATGTTTTACATGTTTACAGTGAAAGATATTTCGTTTATAACTCGTGTTTTTCTACAATGTTGGTGCCACATTGGACTGACACATTGTCGTCAACTAGATGTTTGAACAAAACTTAAGTAAATCGGGAATTATAGTTCTACGCTCAATCGATAATTTTTACTTGCTTTAATTACAGTATAACCATTGGGAAGTGGTTGGTATGACAACATGTTTGTCGCGTTTATTGGACTGACACATAATTTTTTGATACATTTATATTTAATCAAAAGAAATTTTGAGAATAGAATATCAAGTAAAAAACTTTTTCAAAGTTTATTTGAATAAGAAATGATTTGAATGATTAATTGATATTCTCCATTCTCCTAAATTGTCAACATTTGCAGTTCACTAAACATTTCCTGTGTGACAGGCAAATCTCCTTATCTCATGTAACTAAACACTTCTACCTATATATGGCTATGATCAGCACACACATTCTGTCTTTGAATGGGGGGTCAACAGTTTCTGCATTTCCTTTGTTTAAAACTGAAGCTGGACATGGTTCTGTAGAGTAGAAAGACACACTTTCCATAGTTGCTATGGTTCTTAAGGATGTACACCTCTGAGAAGTCAAAAAAATCCTGTATTAAACTTTTTTTCTTATATTGATTTTTGGAAAAAGGAGATAACGGCATAGTAGAAAAGGCAAAAAAAATAATATGTCCGTGTGTTCGTTTTTGTGCTATGATCGGTCAAAGATACCAATTTAACACAATAGGTAATTTTAGGTGAATTTACGGGTTTTGACCATTTGCAGAACACATTCATACAATTTCTTCCAAGTGTGTTATCAGATATGTATGAATGTTTGTAGAATTGATTAAAATATTATTTTCATTTAAATTATGGAAGTAAAATTTCTTAATCTTATTCATTTTACTCAGAAATGCGAATTTAGTTACCCCTACCCCTTATTTTTAACTGAAAAAATGCATGTTTTTTCACCATTTTTTGCAGATTAAACGCTTGATATAAAAAAAATCCTGTAATTAACTTTTTATAGTATTCAATGAATCAAAAGAAAATGTGCTTCTCTTTCTAAAACAGCCACAAAAATGGGGGGTTAGTGTGCTTTTTTTTTGTCCCATTATTATTTGTGTTATTTTTCACCTTTTTCAGGGTCAAAAATCAAAAGTGCTTCAGTTACCCTAATATGTGAAAAAAAATACCAATAATATATAACTTTCCACTTTTTGGCATATTATTTTGATCATATTGAACATTTTCAAAATGGCCACCAAATTGGTCATTTTTTTCAAATTCTTGTAAAAAATGTTCTACACACAACAGACATCTAGTTTTTTGACATGTTTTTCAGATGTGTGTTTGCTATTAAACCTATCATAATTTGTTAAATATTACAAAAACCCGTTACACCAGATCAAAACGAGACTTGAACGTGACTGAAACCTCAGAAGAGTACACCCTTAATGTAATAAACTCATAAGTTAATTGTCCATAGCTGCTATTGATCTTTATATAATTAACTGATAAGTTGTCCATAGCTACTATATTTCTTTATATAATTAACTGATAAGTTGTACATAGCTGCTATGGTTCTTTATATAATTAACTGATAAGTTGTCCATAGCTGCTATGGTTCTTTATATAATTAACTGATAAGTTGTCCGTAACTGCTATGGTTCTTTACATAATTAACGGATAAGTTGTTCGTAGCTGCTATTGTTCTTTATGTAATTAACTGATAAGTTGTCCGTAACTGCTATGGTTCTTTATATAATTAACGGATAAGTTGTCTGTAGCTGCTAGGGGTCTTTATATAATTAACTGATAAGTTGTCTATAGCAGCTATTGATCTTTATATAATTAACTGATAAGTTGGCCATAGCTACTATATTTCTTTATATAATTAACTGATAAGTTGTCTAAAGCTGCTATTGATCTTTATATAATTAACTGATAAGTTGTCCATAGCTGCTATGGTTCTTTATATAATTAACTGATAAGTTGTCCGTAACTGCTATGGTTCTTTACATAATTAACGGATAAGTTGTTCGTAGCTGCTATTGTTCTTTATGTAATTAACTGATAAGTTGTCCGTAACTGCTATGGTTCTTTATATAATTAACCGATAAGTTGTCTGTAGCTGCTATGGTTCTTTATATAATTAACTGATAAGTTGTCTATAGCCGCTATTGATCTTTATATAATTAGCTGATAAGTTGTCCGTAGCTGCTATTGCTCTTTATATAATTAACGGATAAGTTGTTCGTAGCTGCTTTTGCTCTTTATGTAATTAACTGATAAGTTCTCCGTAACTGCTATGGTTCTTTATATAATTAACTGATAAGTTGTCCGTAACTGCTATGGTTCTTTATATAATTAACGGATAAGTTGTCCGTAGCTGCTATTGATCTTTATATAATTAACTGATAAATTGTCTAAAGTTGTGAGTGATCTTGTAAGCTATCCATAAATATACACAGGTCTGCAGACCACTATCTGACATGACCTCACTATTAGTAACTTCCCACAGGTGCCAAAGTTCTATAAGTAACTCTATGTTCCTTGCATGAGAAATGAAATAAATGCACATTCAGAGCCATTTCTATATATATGTATATATTAGAGTTTAACGTAACTCCAGAGGTTTTGTTGCCCATATTCATTAATATATTGAAATTAGCATAAAAAACAAATCACTGAAGAAAGTAAAACACACAAAAAATGTGAAAACTGTTAACAGTTGACTAGGTATAACAGTAACGCTGATCACTGTCACTAGACTAGGTATAGCATTATTGATCCTCTGCATCCCACGAATGAGTTGCTAATTTCCCCACTGATGCGGAGAGAATCTCCCCCTTTACCTAGTGTATGATAGTTATCAACTTTATAACAGTAGGGAGATTGCTGCAACTTGTCTGTAACCTGTATACAGCCTGTACAGGGCCCAGCCTAACTGCTGTAGTGCTAGGTACTCTTGTGTCGGCCCTCCTTATAAAAAACAGGAAATAATGGAGCTAGTAATGGACCAATTCTCGGCTACAGTGTAACATGGAGGCTAGCTGTGGGAGGTTTTCTATGATCAACAGGATGTCGAAGTGTTGAGAATGAGCACCATGACCAGGTACGTCTATTACGTGTCATGACCAGGTACGTCTATTACGTGTCATGTCCAGGTACGTCTATTACGTGTCATGTCCAGGTACGTCTATTACACACAGTGACAGTTCAGTTTTTAATCCAAAGTTACATCCTATGTATGACTCTCACATTCTTGTTCGTAAGTGGTATAGCCAGTCTGCGATATGGTTGTATGGTTTTATTAGGTAAAAAGCTGATTAACAGGAAAACACTTATTTTAAAGTTAAGGAAAGAGCTAACACATGCTAACACACTGACATTTTTTCGTTAAGTAACACAAGTTTTTCAGGTTTCTGTAATTTCATAAGGAAGTTAAAATATGTCAACATGTTTTCTTAAGAGTCTTTTATTTAAATGCTAAGCTCTATTTTCTATTTCTCATCAGTTCTATGCCTGCCCCATCCCTTTAAACACAACATCTATGAATCTTCTGGCTCAGATAATCTTACTGCTAAATTTTGTTCAAATCTATTTAAATTATAAAATATATGTAATTCTTTTGAAGATTTATTTCTATTCAGCTGTGCTACTAAGGGAGGACGAAGATTTTTTATTCAAAATTAAATTTTCATCAACCAAAGATGACAAATTTAGTAAAATTCCTTCCAGCTGTTCTGAGCTGGTAGTCTGTTATAGGGTTGCAGTGTAATTGATAAACAATGGCTGCTGTGATGTGGAATGAGTTTATTTCCATTCTGTGTTAGTAACAGCCACATGATCTACTTTAATAAGGAGGATTGTATTTGTATTTACTTTTCCATCTATTTAAGAAGTGAGAAACCACTCATATATTATATTGACCAAACAAACAGTAATGGCAATGTCACTTAGGTGTAAACACTGATACAGTAAAAGGTTTCATTTTGATATTTAACAAAAGGAATGATAGATATGGTATGCAAACAGTCAGGAGGATGTCAGTTATTTTCCAATAAACCCCATTACCACTTAAACTGGACCATTTCCACTAGATACATGACCACCCTAACCTAGACAATTGCCACTAAATACATTACCAATTAAAATGGACCAATACCACAATATACTTTACCACTTAACTGGGCCAATACAACTATATACCACTTAAACTGGACCAATATCACTATATACAAATAAACTGGACCAAAATCCTGGTATACCACTTAAACTGGACCAATACCCCTATATACCAATTAAACTGCACCAATACCCCTATATACCAATTAAACTGCACCAATACCCCTATATACCAATTAAACTGGACCAATATCACTATATACAAATAAACTGCAACATTACCACAATATACATTACCACTTGAACTGTACCATACCACTGTACTCCAATTAAACTGGAACAATACCAGTATATACCAATTGAAATGGACCAATACCACTGTATACCATTTAAACAGGACCATTAACACTATATTACAATTAAACTGGACCAATACCACTGTATACCACTTAAACTTGACCAATACCACTGTATACCAATTAAACTGGAACAATACCAATGTATACCACTTAAACTTGACCAATACCACTGTATACCAATTAAACTGGAACAATACTACTGTATACCAATTAAAATGGACCAATACCACTGTATCCCAATTAAACTGGACCAATACCACTGTATACCAATTAAACTGGACCAATACCAATGTATACCACTTAAACTTGACCAATACTACTGTATACCAATTAAACTGGAACAATACCACTGCATACCAATTAAAATGGACCAATACCACTGTATACCAATTAAACTTGACCAACACCACTGTATACCAATTAAACTGGAACAATACCACTGTATACCAATTAAACTGGAACAATACCAATGTATACCAATTAAATTGGACCAATACCACTGTATACCAATTAAACTGGAACAATACCACTGTATACCAATTAAACTGGACCAATACCACTGTATACCAATTAAATTTGACCCATATCACTATACCAATTAAACTGGACCAATACTACAATATACCAATTAAACAGGACCAAAACCATGGTATAACAATTAAACTGGACCAACACCAATATATATGCCAATTAAACAGGACCAATACCACTGTTTACCAATTAAACTTGACCAATATTACTATATACCAATTAAACAGGACCAAAATCACAGTATACAAATTATACTGGATAAATACCACTATATACTACTTAAACAGGACCAATACCTCTGTATAACAACTAAATTCGACCCATACCACTGTATACCTGACCACCTAAACTGGACTCTCTGACTGACTGAATTTAATGAGATTGTAGTGTGAAACAAATTATCATATTACACACTGTTCAACAACAATATTTTCAAAATTGTTGTAAACGAATATCTCAGGAGAGCAAAATAAATTAGTAGACTTTTTTACCTAATGGTCAATAAAACCAGAGCTTAAATTTGTACAGAAGTTAAACTGGTTTCTGTACAGAGATTCACCTGGTTTCTGTACAGAGATTCACCTGGTTTCTGTACAGAGATTCACCTGGTTTCTGTACAGAGATTCACGTGGTTTCTGTAGAGATTCACCTGGTTTCTGTACAGAAATTCAGCCAGTTTTTGTTGAGTTTTAATATCCTTGTTTCTATATACAGGCTAAAATGGTTTCTTTTTGAAGAATGTTTTAACTTGATTTTTATACAGCACTGAACTAGACTGAACTGTGAAGCAATACAGATACCATGAGTACGTCTCCAATGGTGTCAGCCTTGTAACAGCAGGCTAGATTGGAACAATACACTTGTATGCATCCTCTATTGACACAATCACGTTCGCTGACAGACTTATTTCTGAAAGTGGTTAAGAAATCCTCAACAAAGCCTGTTGTTCAATTATAAACAGAATTAAACAATGACAGATGCCTAAAGGTTTATGATATGCTAAATTCTGATCGGTTAACTGGCACATTAGATATCCTACAAACAGGGCATGAGGTTAAGTACCTGTATTTATTGTATATAATTAGAGAGAATTACCCATCTGGTGTGATGAATACTCAGCCAAGTAATAGCTGTGTAGGAGGATGTCTAACTAAGGCCAGTATAACAGGCCATTGGTACCTCTCACTGGTTCAGTGTTGTACTGTCTATATCAAGTCATTGGTACCTCTCCCTGGTACAGTGTTGTACAGTCTATAGCAGGTCATTGGTACCTCTCCCTGGTACAGTGTTGTACAGTCTATACCAGGTCATTGATACCTCTCACTGGGTCAGTGTTATACAGTCATTGGGACCTCTCACTGGTTCGGTGTTGTACAGTCTATATCAAGTCAGTGGTACCTCTCACTGGTTCAGGGTTGTACAGTCATTGGTACCTATCACTGGTTCAGTGTTGTACTGTCTATATCAAGTCATTGGTGCCTCTCACTGGTTCAGTGTGGTACAGTCATTGGTACCTCTCCCTGGTACAGTGTTGTACAGTCTATAGCAGGTCATTGGTACCTCTCACTGGTTCAGTGTTATACAGTCATTGGTAACTGTCACTGGTTCAGTGTTGTACAGTCTATAACAGGTCATTGATACCTCTCACTGGTTCAGTGTTGTACAGTCTATATCAAGTCATTGGTACCTCTCACTGGTTCAGTGTTGTACAGTCTATAACAGGACATTGATACCTCTCACTGGTTCAGTGTTGTACATTCATTGGTACCTCTCACTGGTTCAGTGTTATACATTCATTGGTACCTCTCACTGGTTCAGTGTTGTACAGTCTATATCAGGTCATTGATACCTCTCACTGGTTCAGTGTTAAACAGTCATTGGTACCTCTCAATGGTACAGTGTTGTACAGTCTATAACAGGTCATTGGTACCTCTCACTGGTTCAGTGTTGTATAGTCTATAGCAGGTCATTGGTACCTCTCACTGGTTCAGTGTTGTACAGTCTATAACAGGTCATTGATACCTCTCACTGGTTCAGTGTTATACAGTCATTGGTACCTCTCACTGGTTCAGTGTTATACAGTCATTGGTACCTCTCACTGGTTCAGTGTTATACAGTCATTGGTACCTCTCACTGGTTCAGTGTTGTACAGTCATTGATACCTCTCACTGGTTCAGTGTTATACATTCATTGTTACCTCTCACTGGTTCAGTGTTGTACAGTCATTGATACCTCTCACTGGTTCAGTGTTGTACAGCCATTGGTACCTCTCACTGGTTCAGTGTTGTACAGTCATTGGTACCTCTAACTGGTTCAGTGTTGTATAGTCATTGATACCTCTCACTGGTTTAGTGTTGTGCAGTCATGAATGCCTCTCACTGGTTCAGTGTTAAACATTCATTGGTACCTCTCAATGGTTCAGTGTTGTACAGTCTTTGGTACCTCTCACTGGTTCAGTGCTGTACAGTCATTGTTACCTCTCGCTGGTTCAGTGTTATACAGTCTCTGGTACCTGTCACTGGTTCAGCGTTGTACAGTCTATATCAGGTCATTGATCCCTCTCACTGGTTCAGTGTTGGTCATTGCTACCTCTCAATGGCTCAGTCTTGTACAGTCTAAATCAGGTCATTGCTACCTCTCAATGGTTCAGTCTTGTACAGTCTTATACAGTCATTGGTACCTGTCACTGGTTCAGCGTTGTACAGTCTATATCAGGTCAGTTGTACAGTCTATATCAGGTCAGTTGTACAGTCTATATCAGGTCAGTTGTACAGTCTATATCAGGTCATTGATTCCTCTCACTGGTTCAGTGTTGGTCATTGCTACCTCTCAATGGTTCATTATACATTCATTGGTACCTCTCACTGGATCAGTGTTATACAGTCATTGGTAACTGTCACTGGTTCAGTGTTGTACACTCATTGATACCTCTCACTGGTGTTCCGTGTTGTACAGTCTATAACAGGCCATTGATACCTCCCATTGGTTCATTGTTATACAGTCATTGGTACCTGTCACTGGTTCAGTGTTGTACAATATCAGGTCATTGATACCTCTCACTGGTTTAGTGTTGTACAGTCTATAACAGTTCATAGCTACCTCTCACTGCTTCAGTGTTATACAGTCATTGTTACCTCTCACTGGTTCAGTGTTATTCATTCATTGGTACCTCTCACTGGTTCAGTGGTGGACATTCTATATCAGGTCATTGATACCTCTCACTGGGTCAGTGTTGTACAGCCATTGGTACCTCTCACTGGTTCGGTGTCATATAGTCATTGGTACCTGTCACTGGTTCAGTGTTGTACACTCATTGATACCTCTCACTGGTGTTCCGTGTTGTACAGTCTATAACAGTTCATAGCTACCTCTCACTGCTTCAGTGTTATACAGTCATTGGTGCCTCTCACTGGTTCGGTGTTGTACAGTCTGTATCAGGTCATTGCTACCTCGCAATGGTTCAGTCTTGTACAGTCTATATCAGGTCAGTTGTACAGTCTATATCAGGTCATTGATACCTCTCACTGGGTCAGTGTTGTACAGTCTATAACTCACTGGTTCAGTGTTGTACATTCTATATCAGGTCATTGATACCTCTCACTGGATCAGTGTTATACAGTCATTGGTAACTGTCACTGGTTCAGTGTTGTACAAGGTCATTGATACCTCTCACTGGTGTTCCGTGTTGTACAGTCTATAACAGTTCATAGCTACCTCTCACTGCTTCAGTGTTATACAGTCATTGTTACCTCTCACTGGTTCAGTGTTGGTCATTGCTACCTCTCAATGGCTCAGTCTTGTACAGTCTAAATCAGGTCATTGCTACCTCTCACTGGTTCTCTATATCAGGTCATTGGTACCTCTCACTGGTTCAGTGTTGTACAGTCTATAACAGGTCATTGATACCTCCCATTGGTTCAGTGTTATACAGTCATTGGTACCTCTCACTGGTTCGGTGTTGTACAGTCTATATCAGGTCATTGGTACCTCTCACTGGTTCAGTGTTGTACAGTCTATATCAGGTCATTGCTACCTCTCACTGGTTCAGTGTTGTACAGTCTCGCTGGTATACATGTGTACACAAGGCTGTTCTACATGGGACACATGTATCTTTCAAATGCAGAGGTGAGAGATTAAACACATTTATCACAAAATATCATATTCAATATCCTAAGCTGAAAACATTTACTGATTTAACAAACTAAAATCTTACTTCATTCCCTTTTTACATCTCAAGCAATCTTCACAGCTAATGGATGAAGGACTTCTTCGAAATTTATGACTTCGTCATTTGATTGAAAATGTGTTAAGAAAGTTGGAAAAATGCAGAAACAGGACTTATATTTTCTCTGGACTTTTTAATTAATTCCACGTTTCAGTTGTCTCGGGCACCACGCATACAGTACTTCTGGTATATGTAATGTAATTCTCAATCATCTTCCTGTTTTAATACAAACCTGTTTTCATTAAACAGCTTTAATACCTTTACTGTTAGAGGACTGTAAACACAGAACTCTGATTGGTGTCCTTCAGAACTCAGGTCTTTGTCCTTCAAAGCTTTAAGTCTTATAGAGAATTGGTTTACTGATAATTTGTGCCAATGGAACAAACAAGTTTCTAACAAAGGTTTGTAATCAATTTTCTCTCAGTGTAAATTGTGTTATATATTATTAAGGAATATGGAC
This sequence comes from Mizuhopecten yessoensis, assembly GCF_002113885.1. Lineage (NCBI taxonomy): Eukaryota > Metazoa > Mollusca > Bivalvia > Pectinida > Pectinidae > Mizuhopecten > Mizuhopecten yessoensis. The sequence continues at coordinate 628,617 of NW_018404058.1, forward strand.
CAAAAGATATTTGTACAAAATGATTCATAACGTCTCCGAGCCATTTGTCTTTACGACACCATTATACACCACTGAAACAATACTTGGCAAAGCATATTCTATTTTAGTATCAATGAAATATTTCAAATCTTCTTTTCCTGTTTCACCAATGTCAGTTTCTGCCTGTCTGCTGCCTACACAGAACCATGTAACACTCGGGAGCGGTAGACCAAATGACCAGCAACACATACAGTGTTTTGTCTCCTTTACAACGCAATCAATGTATGTCTAACAACCAATTTCACTACTCAGAGAGATCCTTTATCAGGAGCCTCTCTCTCGCAGAGGTAAAATTTAATTACACTAATGTAGACACCTATATAGCTCCTCCAGTGTCAAGTATTACATTCCTAACAGGCAGGTTTCCTCCAGTGTCAAGTATTACATTCCTAACAGGCAGGTTTCCTCCAGTGTCAAGTATTACATTCCTAACAGGTAGGTTTCCTCCAGTGTCAAGTATTACATTCCTAACAGGCAGGTTTCCTCCAGTGTCAAGTATTACATTCCTAACAGGCAGGTTTCCTCCAGTGTTAAGTATTACATTCCTAGCAGGCAGGTTTCCTCCAGTGTTAAGTATTACATTTCTTACAGACACATCACCCAACCAAGGCTAATTACCTACACCAATTACACTCATCTCCGAAACAGTCTTCAAAACCACCCGCCATAGTCTCTTACAGCATGAAGGTCATAAATACATAATCTCTAAACTCCATACAAATTGTAATTACATAATCCCTAGACTACATAGTGGTTAAAATGACATAATCTATACACATAACCTCTAAACTCAATACAGGATAAAATGATACAGTCTATACACATAACCTCTAAACTCAATACAGGATAAAATGATACAGTCTATACACATAACCTCTAAACTCAATACAGGATAAAATGATACAGTCTATACACATAACCTCTAAACTCAATACAGGATAAAATGATACAGTCTATACACATAACCTCTAAACTCAATACAGGATAAAATGATACAGTCTATACACATAACCTCTAAACTCAATACAGGATAAAATGATACAGTCTATACACATAACCTCTAAACTCAATACAGGATAAAATGATACAGTCTATATACATAACCTCTAAACTCAATACAGAATAAAATGATACAGTCTATACACATAACCTCTAAGCTCCATACAGGATAAAATGACATAATCTATACACATAACCTCTAAACTCCATACAGGATAAAATGACACAGTCTATTCACATAACACTTAATCTTCATTTCCTTTGTTCAGTCCTGAGATAAACCTGCCAACCAAAAATACAGCTATAATTGAATAAAAGCAAAAACCATTACATATGAATGTTATCCAATCAGAAATGTTTCTAATATTTCCATCAAGCTATTAGAGCAATTCAAATTATGACAAAAAATTCCTGAATGTTTTCTGATTGATGTCCACCAAGTAACGGAACAGGTAGCCACAGAAAACATTATCTTGATTCCCCCAAAATTGCTGATTCGTCATTTGATGAAACAGTTTAATTTGAAATGTATTTTGAATCCAAGGAGACCTCAAACAGTGTTTAAATAACACTGATTTTGTTGTCACCAATAGGGGCCACCTATTATTAGATTGGACCAATCAATCATCTTTTTGACATTTACTATTGAATGGTATACAACACAGTTCCATTAAATCATTTCCTCCCAGAGGTGTTCCCGGGCATCATGGAATATATGTTATATAGAACAGTGATGCATTCCTTCAAAAATGTCATAAAAATGCATTTCAATCCTTTAATAACCCCATACAACCACAGGTTCTAGTTACAAAATAGCTGCACCTAACATACATATAATAACTTTTAAATTCCAGAATTCATAATTTTTCAACTCCCTTCAATTATATCACCTTTACACCATACAGACAGAGGTCATGACCTTGGAATGTCCTCTTTAAATCTACAGACCACACAGAGGTGACCACACAGAGAGGTGACCACAGCACCTAATTGTAAACATTGTAAAGTCAATCTTATCTGTACTTCCTTTTTTCCCTTCTCCTTTCTTTCACTCTGTCTCCTCAAACACCCACCATTAATCTATACGGCCCAGTTAGAAGTAATGAGGCCACCTATCGTTAGATTGGACCAATCATGTTAACACGAGCCACTTCTAATTGAAGGCAATAATCTCTAAATCCAATCTCTATAGCAAACCATACTAATTAAGTACACAATTTTGCTATCCAAAGTTAGAAAACAATTGGACCTTACATGAATAAATTCACGTCTCAATTCAATGATGAAGCACTTTTATCAGAAATGCTTGGCTAATGATGTAGCACCTGCAACACTTACACTTTAAGTAACAACTTTAGAACAATAATCTTCCACAAAGCCCAACCCTTCCCCTACACCATTACAGTGCTGTTAAAACTAATTGCGACTCCCTTACATTGTATTGGCCTTTGGTTTAGTCTGGTATTCTTAGTTCATAGAGACAACATCACACAAGCAGAACTATTTTAATGTTTGTTTAGTGCCAAGCCAACCATTTCATTATCATGCTTTCCCTATCAAACTATCTCCACTCAACATGTGGCAGGACAGGCTATATGTAACACTATTAAAGCGGATTGCTATCGGACCTCTCTAAATATAGCAAGGAAATATATCAGCCACTGACACAGTGCATGTGTGTATAACTATAATAGTACATACAATTGTCTACAATCATAGTAGTACAAAATGTCGGTTAATCGTACAGTAACAATGTGTCACTCTTACAATGAACAGGTTGTGTGTGGCAAGTAGAATAGTCTCCTCCCACATTAAGACCCCCCCCATCCCCCCCCCNGCATACAGCCGGGGCTGCCATTTCGGCTCGGACAGCTAGCATTCAACAATTCTAGCACTGCCCAACCACGTACTCATTTACAGCTGAGTAGACTGGAACAAGCTGAGTAAAGTATCTTGCTCAAAGATACAGCACAGTGCCGTGCCGTGACTCGAACTCGCCACCCTTTGGTCACAAGCCCAGCATCCTACCACTAGACTACTGTGCCTCCTAATGGAAATAACTTGTTTCACAATTGTTGTAAAATAAATGAAGTTTAAATTTATATTTTAAGGATCCAGAGGCTACATATATAATCTGTAATTGTCTTATTGTCAATATCCTGACAAGTTAATCCATTTCTATTTTCCATTTTATTGTTTAAAATTGCTCTCTTATATAAAATTGTATCTAAATGGAAAGTAATAACAAATCTTTGATTTTCTCTCTATATAATTTCAATGTTTAAAATTTCTTAAGGAATGATTTATCTTTGTTGTAAACTCTACTGTAATTATTGTAAGTCAACTTTATTTTTATGATTTATTTTATAAATTTGGAACAGATATTTGGAAAGACACAAATTTATCATCCTTTGAAGCAAAAGAAAAGGCAATAATTATTTTTTCATTAATTGATATAAAAATAAACCATCCTTATAATTTCAGTAATTTTGAATGCTAGGTGACAGCAAAGGAAAATCAGGGGGAAGGAAAGCATATAGTAATTGGTATTAAATAGCTGTAATATACTTTGTACCTCAACAAAGGGTTTACAATCATTAGGAGCTCCTTAGGACAATAAATTTGCTGTCGTCCGAGTTTGATGTTCAAAACATCAAGAATAAGTGCATTTATTGTAGAACAGGGGATAAATACACTTTTGTAGACCAGGGGATAAATACACTTAGTGTAGAACAGGGGATAAATATGCTTAATGTAGAACGGGATAAATACACTTATTGTAGAGCAGGGGATAAATACACTTATTGTAGAACAGGGGATAAATACACTTTTTGTAGAACAGGTGATAAATATACTTATTGTAGAACAGGGGATAAATACACTTATTGTAGAATAGGGGATAAATACACTTATTGTAGAACAGGGGATAAATACACTTAGTGTAGAACAGGGGATAAATATACTTATTGTAGAACAGGGGATAAATACACTTATTGTAGAACAGGAGATAAATACACTTAGTGTAGAACAGGAGATAAATATACTTATTATAGAACAGGGGATAAATACACTTATTGTAGAACAGGAGATAAATATACTTATTGTAGAACAGGGGATAAATATACTTATTGTAGAACAGGGGATAAATACACTTATTGTAGAACAGGGGATAAATACACTTATTGTAGAACAGGGGATAAATACACTTATTGTAGAACAGGGGATAAATACACTTATTGTAGAACAGGGGATAAATACACTTATTGTAGAACAGGGGATAAATACACTTATTGTAGAACAGGGGATAAATACACTTATTGTAGAACAGGGGATAAATACACTTATTGTAGAACAGGGGATAAATACACTTATTGTAGAACAGGGGATAAATACACTTATTGTAGAACAGGGGATAAATACACTTATTGTAGAACAGGGGATAAATACACTTATTGTAGAACAGGGGATAAATACACTTATTGTAGAACAGGGGATAAATACACTTATTGTAGAACAGGGGATAAATACACTTATTGTAGAACAGGGGATAAATACACTTATTGTAGAACAGGGGATAAATACACTTATTGTAGAACAGGGGATAAATACACTTATTGTAGAACAGGGGATAAATACACTTATTGTAGAACAGGGGATAAATACACTTATTGTAGAACAGGGGATAAATACACTTATTGTAGAACAGGGGATAAATACACTTATTGTAGAACAGGGGATAAATACACTTATTGTAGAACAGGGGATAAATACACTTATTGTAGAACAGGGGATAAATACACTTATTGTAGAACAGGGGATAAATACACTTATTGTAGAACAGGGGATAAATACACTTATTGTAGAACAGGGGATAAATACACTTATTGTAGAACAGGGGATAAATACACTTATTGTAGAACAGGGGATAAATACACTTATTGTAGAACAGGGGATAAATACACTTATTGTAGAACAGGGGATAAATACACTTATTGTAGAACAGGGGATAAATACACTTATTGTAGAACAGGGGATAAATACACTTATTGTAGAACAGGGGATAAATACACTTATTGTAGAACAGGGGATAAATACACTTATTGTAGAACAGGGGATAAATACACTTATTGTAGAACAGGGGATAAATACACTTATTGTAGAACAGGGGATAAATACACTTATTGTAGAACAGGGGATAAATACACTTATTGTAGAACAGGGGATAAATACACTTATTGTAGAACAGGGGATAAATACACTTATTGTAGAACAGGGGATAAATACACTTATTGTAGAACAGGGGATAAATACACTTATTGTAGAACAGGGGATAAATACACTTATTGTAGAACAGGGGATAAATACACTTATTGTAGAACAGGGGATAAATACACTTATTGTAGAACAGGGGATAAATACACTTATTGTAGAACAGGGGATAAATACACTTATTGTAGAACAGGGGATAAATACACTTATTGTAGAACAGGGGATAAATACACTTATTGTAGAACAGGGGATAAATACACTTATTGTAGAACAGGGGATAAATACACTTATTGTAGAACAGGGGATAAATACACTTATTGTAGAACAGGGGATAAATACACTTATTGTAGAACAGGGGATAAATACACTTATTGTAGAACAGGGGATAAATACACCTATTGTAGAACAGGAGATAAATACACTTATTGTAGAACAGGGGATAAATACACTTAGTGTAGAACAGGGGATAAATATACTTATTGTAGAACAGGGGATAAATACACTTATTGTAGAACAGGGGATAAATACACTTATTGAAAAACAGGGATAAATACACTTATTGTAGAACACGGGATAAATACACTTATTGTAGAACACGGGATAAATACACTTATTGTAGAACATGGCATACCATATTTCACCAAATAAGTGCACCTCCACCTTTTTCCTGGGAAAGGATGGGTTCACTTACTTAACACCCATAAAAAGTTTGCCTACTTCACTGATCAGTATTATCTTCAGTCATTTGACCAAAGACTCTGCGCCCTTTAGTGTCATTCACATTACTAGGCAATATAAGCCAGTGCTCAGCATCATTTTATGATTCAAGATATTGTCATTTGTCTCTGTAGAGTTATTGGATTCATTCTTGGAAAGATTGCACAAAGGTTTCAAGTTCAGCTGATCCAAAATAACATCTGTTTCGTTGTTGCTCACTTAATCATCCAACAGATCCGTTTGTTCACAATCTGACATCTTGATAATGGTTCAATTATTCAATTTACGATTTCTTTTGTCATTTCTGATTCTGTTTTTCTGTCACTAACCTCATGATCACGTAATTATCATTTAAATCGACTGTAAAACTTTCATTGCTCAAGTCCGTGCCGCCCTAAATTGTTTTTCTATAATTCTATTGTTTGTGGGGACTGTCTTGGGAAAACTCACACAATATTGTCATTTCCCCCTGAAACACCAGTTAGCATCCATTTTGAACAGGAAATTTTCCTGCTGAAAGATCTCACAAGATCTCACAAGATCTCACAGATACATGACTCACTTCTGTATTGACAGGGACACAATAGGAATGTAAATACACCCTTTGTGTGTATTTGTAAGCACATAGTACACTTACTAGGTCAGATACAGTAAATACATTTCATGTAGATTGTGACATAAATACACTACGTATTAGATTATCATCAGTCAAGTATGAGAAAGTGCACAAATGATTTGTAATCTATATCATCAGTACATATAGGTACGGGGTACCAAAGTATATGGAAATTCTACCCAATGTTGTAGAACTTTGCATTAGAACTGATGAAGCATTTCCTAGTGAGGATTTAGGTACAAAAGGACCCGGAGGGATCTTGCAGCTGTCAATTGTAAGATCTTACTTACTTTTATTTAAGTTCGTTCCTTTCTCTTATTCTTTTGGATAGATAGTTATGACGATAGCAAAAATCTTCAAACTGCTGTGTGTCTTTTTCAAAGTGAGGTTGTTGTTTGACCTTATAACTAAAATAGTAACGTCTAAAAATATCTGAACAAAGCAAACTTTGATTCCAGGCAGCCATATTATTCTTCTGATCAAACAGCTTGGAGCTCAAAATGAAAATTGACAAACTACAGAACAGGAGGAATCTCCTTAAGACATTTGCAAGTCCTGGGTGAGGACAGAAGCTGAGGAAATCTTTAGTGTTGTGTAAAGGCCACGTGACATTGGGGATATCTGGGTGAGGACAGAAGCCGAGGAAATCTTCAGTGTTGTGTAAAGGCCACGTGACATTGGGAATATCTGGGTGAGGACAGAAGCTGAGGAAATCTTCAGTGTTGTGTAAAGGCCATGTGACACATCCATTATATGTAGGTATTGGGGATATCTGGGTGAGGACAGAAGCTGAGGAAATCTTCAGTGTTGTGTAAAGGCCACGTGACACCTTCACTTTAGGGATGATATAAGATTGACTGTGACATCAACATACAAATCAAGGCCATCTTTAACTGTGATGTCCATACTAAACGTTTTGACAGATCTCTGGCAATTCCTTGCCATTTCTCAAGGGTGTCTTGTAGAATATCATGTACGGTGGATTTTTCTGATACTTTTTTCTACAAAATCTTTCTACAATGTGTTTCGGTTTGAGAACTGAATTTTTTCCAACACAGGCAAGGTTAGTTTAATATTTAAGTACCTCTGGAAATAATTATTTAGTTATCAAATTAATCATTGACATACACAGAAAAACAAAAAAACAAAGAAGTATTGCCGACTCAATTTCATAAAAAACATAGGTTGTGGAAATACTCTAGTTTGAAGTCATGATTAGGTTGTACCAAAACATGAAAAAGTAAGTTTGAAGATCCTGTATGTAATAATGATTAATGAAGGTCAAAGGTAAACAAGAGGCCCATGGGCCTGACGATCACTTGAACGAGTCTCTAAGCTTTACCAGGTCAGTGTCAGGCCAGAGACCCCACTAAGACACCCACTGGGCTACTGAGATAAGGCTAGTCAGTGTCAGGCCAGAGACCCCACTGAGACACCCACTGGGCTACTGAGATAAGGCTATAGTCAGTGTCAGGCCAGAGACCCCACTGAGACACACACTGGGCTACTGAGATAAGGCTAGTCAATGTCAGGCCAGAGACCCCACTGAGACACCCACTGGGCTACTGAGATAACGCTATAGTCAGTGTCAGGCCAGAGACCCCACTGAGACACCCACTGGGCTGCTGAGATAAGGCTAGTCAGTGTCAGGCCAGAGACCCCACTGAGACACACACTGGGCTACTGAGATAAGGCTAGTCAGTGTCAGGCCAGGGACCCCACTGAGACACCCACTGGGCTACTGAGATAACGCTATAGTCAGTGTCAGGCCAGAGACCCCACTGAGACACACACTGGGCTACTGAGATAAGGCTAGTCAATGTCAGGCCACAGACCCCACTGAGACACCCACTGGGCTACTGAGATAAGGTTATAGTCAGTGTCAGGCCAGAGACCCCACTGAGACCCACACTGGGCTACTGAGATAAGGCTAGTCAATGTCAGGCCAGAGACCCCACTGAGTCCCCCACTGGGCTACTGAGATAAGGCTATAGTCAGTGTCAGGCCAGAGACCCCCCTGAGACACCCACTGGGCTACTGAGATAAGGCTAGCCAGTGTCAGGCCAGAGACCCCACTGAGACACCCACTGGGCTACTGAGATAAGGCTAGTCAGTGTCAGGCCAGAGACCCCACTAAGACACCCACTGGGCTACTGAGATAAGGCTCTCAGAAACCATTTATTGAATAGTGTTATAAACATGGATGTTAATGTTGTAGTAATAAATGGAAAAAAAAATGTAGTTTTATAGTTTCTTTTTCACATTGTCAACAATCGAGCAGTTTTGAAGTGACATAGATTTCTTCGGGAAGGTGCTTGATTTTGGTTAATAATTATAGATTTCATCAATATATAAAATTGTGTTATTGATTTATATCATTACAAGTTATTAATACCATTTATATAGACTGGTTTATATATTTTGTGTATGATTTTTGGTTTAAGTAGTATATATGTACAAGTGCAAAGTTAGAAACACGTCTTTGTAAATATAGAGGGGGGTACACGAGGAGGGTTCTTCAGACACATGCATGCCTGACCATCTACTCCTCCCTACACTGACCTGTTCTTTTTTTTAAAACTAACAGTCACCTTGACCTTGGAAACTTTTAAAAACCCAATACACATCTAATTATCATAATAGTCTTTCTGAATCTGTGATGATGGCTATATACCCTTTGGTCTAATTTTAGCTACAGTGACCTTGATCTTGACCTTAGCAACATTTAAAAGCCCTATTACACGTAAACTTATCATAGTGTATCACAATTTCAAATTTCAAATAGATTAGCCATTTGATTTCTGAGATGATCTCAGAAAATTGGAAATGAAATTGTGGACACGCATGGCAGAGACAATAGAACCTTGGTAATAACTGATACTCAAGGTAATCTAAGGAACAAGATCATATAGAGTACCTAAGTAACAACTTATCTGATTCTCAAGGTAATCTAAGGAACAAGATCACATAGTACCTTAGTAACAACTTATCTGATACTCAAGGTAATCTAAGGAACAAGATCATATAGAGTACCTAAGTAACAACTTATCTGATACTCAAGGTAATCTAAGGAACAAGATCATATATAGTACCTTAGTAACAACTTATCATGGTAACACAGTACATCTTCAGCACACACACAGGCATACACACATAGGGAGATATTAGCCAGGTGGCATAGGACTGGTAGTTAGTGTGCGCATGCCTGATAAGGCAGCTCCTTCAAATTCCTCAAAATTGTAGTGATTAATGTATATGCTTATTGTACTGATTGTATTAAATTGTATATCTATGTACTGTAAAGTGCTTAAGAGTGGCTTATTCTAGCTAGATAGGGTGCTATATCACATGTTGTATATTATCATCATTATTTAGAGTGGCTTATTCTAGCTAGATAGGGCGCTATATCACATGTTGTATATTATTATCATTATTTAGAGTGGCTTATTCTAGCTAGATAGGGCCCTATATCACATGTTGTATATTATTATCATTATTATTAACATCTAAGACCCCAGAGACCCTTATTAACAACTGATATCAAAAAGTTATCTTAATTAAAAGACCCCAAAGTACATTAGTAGCAACTTATTCCATCGTCAATTTAAGGAACAAGACCCCAGAGTACTTCAGCAAGAGAAATCCAATGAGCAGTGTGAACTTTGTCTATAGCCTAATTACATTGTAGGACAGCACTCTCAACTAAGGTTATGGACAATGGTAATCTCAGCATAATTTGTTGCAAATTGGGTTTTTTTATGTCGTGTCTGGGAGTTTCTGGGAGTTTCTGGGAACATTATCCTGTCCGATCTGGTAACAAATCAATTTCAGTCTTCATCACCTGAGGATTAGAACTGATTTAATACTTCTTACGTAGGTACACAGGCACTTGTTCGTCTCAACAATTACCAAGAAATGTAATACTATACAACAGGCCTCAATGATAACCAAGAAATGTAATACTATACAACAACAGGCATCAATGATGACCAAGAAATGTAATACTATACAACAACAGGCGTCAATGATAACCAAGAAATGTAATACTATACAACAGGCCTCAATGATAATCAAGAAATGTAATACTATATAACAACAGGCCTCAATGATAACCAATAAATGTAATACTGTACAACAACAGGCCTCAATGATAACCAAGAAATATAATACTATACAACAACAGGCCTCAATGATAACCAAGAAATGTAATACTGTACAACAACAGGCCTCAATGATAACCAAGAAATGTAATACTGTAAAACTGTAAAACTGTGATCTTGAATATAATTGAAGGTCATTAATTTTAACAGACTTTGTAGCCCTTCATCCCAGTCTGCTTCTGGCCAAATTTCATCACCCTAGGCCTTTCGGTTATTAAGAAGAATGACGGACGCCGCGCCACGGCATAAGCTCACTTGGCACTACGTGCCAGGTGAGCTAAAAATATTAATTTTTCATTATTTTTTAAGAATATTTCTACAGATCAATGAAGAATGTCATTCCAATGAATTTGATGTCTTTAGTGTTTCTGTAACATTTACCGTTAACATTGTACGCCATTTGGAATATTTCCTTTGATCTTTTAAAAATTTCGCAATATTTTAAAACTTGTTTTACTCCAATACCAATGACAAATATTTTGTTTAGTTGTTACGAAAAAGGTTTCCCCAGCGGTCCTCTAACTTATGGTAACATTTTCAACTTTATCAAAAAACAAAATGGCCACCATGACGTCATATCCATTTTTTTCTTTATTTTTTTTCTTTAATTGCTATACCTCACTAACGGGTGAATATATTTAATTCATCTTTGGATATGTTGTGCAGAATAAAAAATAAATGATTTTTCTCAGGAAACATTTTTTTGTCAAAGGTCAACTTCCGATTTTCGGAAAAAGCCATATTATTTACCTAATCTAACATCCACCTTTTTTCCCATTTTAGATAATGGCGGAATGTTTGAACAAGAGCCTTGATAATGTAACGGCGCCGGTGACAACACTGTCGGCAGAAGCCATATTGGAAAAAACGTTTGACCACATTTTCATGGAGGTGGGAGTTCCAACAGTGTGTGCCTTCGGACTCGTAGGCAACGTGCTAAACCTGATGGTGCTGACGCGTGAAAAAATCCACTGCACCCTGACGAAGATGGAGAAGTCGGCCCACATCGGACTGATCGCTCTGGCAGTCTCCGATTTTATGTTTTGTTTTTTGGCACTCATGTTCACCATCCTGCCACTAGAGGGAGTGTACAAGGATGTATCCCCGGTTCTGTATTATCACTGGCTCGGGCCGAGCTTCATCACCATCTTCATCATCACTAGCACCTGGCTCATTGTTGTCATGGCAGGAGAACGATATCTCGCTGTCTGTCATCCTTTTAAAGCCAGAAAGATCATCTCCTTAAAGCGAACGAGGATCACCATCTCACTCGTCTATACTGTGTGTATAATGCTTTCACTTCCACTGTTTTTTGAAAATGTTATCACAGAAACAAGGTGCTTCAACAACAGTTTTCGATACAAAATTGAAAGTCGAAGTGAGTTTGGAGATGAATTTGTTCCCATTCGTCGTATGATATGGGCAGTTCTGTTTGATTTCCTTCCAAGTGCTGCCTTGTTGTATTTCAACATCTGTTTAATCTGGAAAATCCACAAAGCAAAAAAGATCCGGCGTGAAATGGCTCCGGGTCAGAGTAAGGACATGGTGATATACCGTCACGGCCGCGAGAATACATCAACACACACAGAACGGGACTACACACAGCTTCAGTCTATGGTTCACAATAAATCTACCGTTGTTACACGACATAACGGCCATTCCTATAACATCACAACAGTCAAGAAAGTGCCTGGAAAACCACATTTCAAATGTCGTTTTGCAAATGCCAAGTTGAAGAAACGTCATTCCGAAAGCGCCCTGAATAGTGTCACAGCAACCCTTGTGGCTGTCGTTGTTTTGTTCCTCGTACTCGTATCTCCCTCAGAGGTGTTAAAATTCACATACGCTAAACTCAATGAGGGCAAGGTTGGACCAAAATACACCAGTAAGATGATAACTTACGTAACAAATTTCATGCAAGCGCTCAATTTCTCCTTCAACTTTGTGCTGTACTGTGCCGTAAACAAGTCTTTCCGCGATACTCTGGCCAGTATCTTTTGTTTCTGCTCAATTCGTAATTTCAATGATCCTGCCACAACCAGACTTCATCAATCCACAGATGTACATGAGCTGTCGTAGACGTAAAAGTCAGACACAGAACTTGATTTAATATTGAAGGCTTGTAAATGTGGTGTATCCAGTTTACACACAGTTCTGTTTAATCCAGAAACCTGTTTTTACCAAACCCTGTTTAATCCAGAAACCTGTTTTTACCAAACCCTGTTTAATCCAGAAACCTGTTTTTACCAAACCCTGTTTAATCCAGAAACCTGTTTTTACCAAACCCTGTTTAATTTGAAATCCTGAAGTCATACTGTACATACTGTGTAATCAAAAAACCTATGTATTAAGTACAGTTTGTACCTGATTACCACATCAATCTAGCTTCAGTTTCATGTTAAAGATTCCTTACTTTCCCTTGGATAACTTTTCTCATCTCTTCCTAGTCAATTTTCTTATATTACAATAATTAAGTTCAATTTATAATGAAATGCATATATCGAAATAGATATAGGCATCATATAAAAAAACAGGCAGGGGAGATAATTTGAAGTGTTTTAGGACAGGTGCTCTCTTAATTTAGGCTCAACAAATTAGACGGTAAAGTCAAAACACATTCAAAATTTGTTTCTGCATTAAATACAGACATCACGTTTGTCACTAAGATTAAGCAATGCCTGACAATATGGAGCGTATGACAGTCAATAGCATGTTGTCTGTCAGACATCAGATCACACATTGCCACACAACATGTGATCAAATGTGTGACAACACAGGCTTTAAAACATAAAGACAAGATGCATAGCACTGCTTCCAGACACTCACTTAGGAGACACACCGTCGAGCTCCAGTGAAAAGGAACACAGTCTATTGCAAGACAAGTTTATTCAAATCCAAGGTAAAAAAATATTCTGAAGGCTGTTTGCTGACAATATCCAAGGTCTTGGTAAAATGTTTCATCCCCTTGGTTTAAACAATCTAACCTGTTTACTAAACAAGAGGCCCAGAGAGCCTGTATCGCTCACCTGAATATGTTTAAAATAATTGGTATGAAGTAAACATATAGCACTCCATGGTAGGTGCTGTAAGCAAGCGAGAACAAACTTCAAACAGAGCCTCACCCCTTTGCCCCTAGGGGGGTCATACCCACCAATTATACAAAATGGAGACCCCTTGGCCCAAGAATGCTTCCGACTAAATAAGGAGCCAGACCCACCATTTATACAAAATTGAGTCCCCTTGGGCCAAGGATGTTCCAGACTAAATTAGGATAAAATCCCTTAATCCCTACGGTAGAAGAAGGATTTTAAAGGTTTTATCTCTATTTCCCCTATTGGGCCCGCCCCTCTGGCCCCAGGGGGGTCACACCCACCATTTATACATTCGGACCAGGTGAGCTAATAAAACAAACACTGTGATTAAATTATTTAACTAATCTAATTCTGCAAAACTAAACGCTGATCCATTTATTTTTTCAAGCACATCATTTATCACTGCTGACTTTTTACAACTGAATATACTCAGAGTTATTCCCCTTGCTTTATAAAGATAAGTTGAATTAATCTATTGTCTTGTTGTCACCATTATTGTTCATTACTTATTTCAGTCAAGTGAGAATTTTAAGTCAGCAGGGTCTTACTAAAGCTAAAACTATGTATATCAGATATATAAATAGGGTTCATACTGAATAAATATAAATAAGGTTCATACTGATATAAATAAATCGGGTTCATACTGATATATATAAATAATGTTCATACTGATATAAATAAACAGGGTTCGTACTGATATATATAAATAAGGTTCATACTGATATAAATAAACAGGGTTCGTACTGATATATATATCAATAGGGTTCAATCGGTATGCTGCTTTATTTGTTGTTATGAACTCATAGAGAGAATGATAGTAAAGATGTATAGTGAAATACCTTTTGATATGCTATAAAATTCCAACCCATCAGGTTGTCAAATATATTGGACCCATGAGATTTCTCTGCGTGGAGACACGATTGTAAAATATACCGGGGCCATGAGGTTTCTCTGTGTGGATACAAGATTGTATAATATACCGGGTCATAATATTTCTCTGTGAGGATACAAGATTGTAAAATATATTGAGGCCATGAGGTTTCTCTCTGTGGATACAAGATTGTAAAATATACCGGGGCCATGAGATTTCTCTGCATGGATACAAGATTGTAAAATATAACGGGGCCATGAGATTTCTCTGCATGGATGCACAATTAGTGTACCTTAAGATAGGTAGTATAGAATTACCTGTGTCTAGATGTGTACAGTAAATACACAATTATGATATGTAAATGTCAAATTAACAAACTGATATATATAGTTTGGCTCTTATCTTACAGTAGTTAATGCTTTCATAAGTGGTATTTATGAGGTTTCATTCATCATGAATCACAATTTTCTTCAAATCACAGCATATCATACCCGTTTATGTCATAAGATACATTTTAAGTTATAGGTATACATTATTTGCATTAGTTGATAAAAATTTCATAGATGGTGCCTTTATATTTGCTTACTTTTTCATTTAGACTATCCTCATCCATTTGTTCCACTACAAACCACTAATCCATCTTCCTGGTTGTCATATTAGTCAAACACACTCATAACAGACAGAATAAAAACTTTTAAGCAAAATAGTATGGTTGACCTGAATATTATAACATTACTTATAGCATTAGGGGAACATGATCTGTAACAGAACTGTTATAACATTACCTATAGCATTAGGGGAGCATGATCTGTAACAGCACTGTTATAACATTCCCTATAGCATTAGGGGAACATGATCTGTACCAGCACTGTTATAACATTACTTATAGCATTAGGGGAACATGATCTCTAACAGCACTGTTATAACATTACTTATAGCATTAGGTGAACATGATCTGTAACAGCACTGTTATAACATTCCCTATAGCATTAGGGGAACATGATCTGTACCAGCACTGTTATAACATTACTTATAGCATTAGGGGAGCATGATCTGTAACAGCACTGTTATAACATTCCCTATAGCATTAGGGGAACATGATCTGTACCAGCACTGTTATAACATTACTTATAGCATTAGGGGAGCATGATCTGTAACAGCACTGTTATAACATTAATTATAGCATTAGGGGAACATGATCTGTAAAAGCACTGTTATAACATTACCTATAGCATTAGGGGAACATTATCTGTAACAGCACTGTTATAACATTACCTAAAGCATTAGGGGAACATGATCTGTAACAGCACTGTTATAACATTCCCTATAGCATTAGGGGAACATGATCTGTACCAGCACTGTTATAACATTACTTATAGCATTAGGGGAACATGATCTTTAACAGCACTGTTATAACATTACCTATAGCATTAGGGGAACATGATCTGTAACAGCACTGTTATAACATTACTTATAGCATTAGGGGAACACGATCTGTAACAGCACTGTTATAACACAAGAACAAAAAAGACTTCCAATATCATAAAGAAAGCATATATATGGGGAACGTAAATCAGCACTAATAATGTAATGTAAACATAAATTTCAACAAAAGACATCAAGAGAACAAAAACCAAGATCAATCTTACAAGGGAAATATTATAATCACCGCTAATAACCATCTCGCGCTCAGAGAAACATAAATTACAGCTCATAACAATCTAATGTTTAGGGGAACATAAATCAAAGCTAATAACAGTCGGATGCTGAGGGGAACATAAATCATAGTTAATAACAGTCGGATGCTGAGCAGAAAATAAATCATAGCTAATAACAGTCTCATGCTTAGGGGAACATAAATCAAAGCTAATAACAGTCTGATGCTGAGCGGAAAATAAATCATAAAGAGTAACAGTCTGATGCTGAGGGGAACATAAATCATAGCTTTTAACAGTCGGACGTTTAGGGGAACATAAATCATAGCTTATAACAGTCTAATGCTGAGGGGAACATAAATCATAGCTAATAACGGTCTGATGCTGAGGGGAACATAAATCATAGCTAATAACAGTCGGATCCTGAGGGGAACATAAATCATAGCTAATAACAGTCGGATGCTGAGGGGAACATAAATCATAGCTAATAACAGTCGGATGCTGAGAGGAACATAAATCATAGCTAATAACAGTCTCATGCTTAGGGGAACATAAATCAAAGCTTATAACAGTCTGATGCTGAGCAGAAAATAAATCATAGCTAATAACAGTCTCTTGCTTAGGGGAACATAAATCAAAGCTAATAACAGTCTGATGCTGAGCGGAAAATAAATCATAGCGAGTAACAGTCTGATGCTGAGGGGAACATAAATCATAGCTTTTAACAGTCGGACGTTTAGGGGAACATAAATCATAGCTTATAACAGTCTGATGCTGAGGGGACCATAAATCATAGCTAATAACAGTCGGATCCTGAGGGGAACATAAATCATAGCTAATAACAGTTTCATGCTTATGTTTATACACAACAAAAAACGATGAAACAACAGTTTACCTGTTTATTACAATTGGAGATATTTAAATGAGGCAGATAGCAAGATAAAAGAAAATACAAACTTATACTTTGGCGTATCAGGGGCTACTCACTCAAACACAATAAGCTAACTATATACAATACTACAAAAACAAACATGTACTGACGAGGTAGCCTTCTAAGCAAAGAAAGAGGCCACAAGGAAAAACAAAAAATATCTTCTCAGCAATATATTTTAAGTAGGCCAGACAACTAACTCTTGAGCGATTCAAGACAGGCCGAATGTAAATATCTAGTGAAAGTTCTTGAGCGATTCAAGACAGTATACATGTAGATATCTAGAGCAAACCCTTGGGCGATTCAAGAGCTGCATATAAGATAGAACGTTCTTGAGCGATTCAAGACAGTATACATGTAGATATCTAGAGCAAACCCTTGAGCGATTCAAGAGCTGCATATAAGATACTCATATATATAAGTAGTAAAGAAAACTTTTAAGCGATTTAAAAGCAGAGCGTTGCCTTGAGCGATTCAAGAGAGGCAAACTGACCACCAGACTTAAGCGATTTAAGAGCTGGCAAGACGAAACTCCTGAGCGATTCAAGAGCCTTGTAGAATCAAGAATAGACAGAAAAATTAAAGCAAAAGCAGTAAAATAATCAACAGATAAGTAAATAATATTACAGAAAAGTATTGGGGGGAAAATTCCCCAGGAATTAAAACCCAAATGGAACGAAATGAGGAATTGGAAATTACTAGCGAGTGAGAGCCCCCAATACTTAATATAAACTAGGTAATAATACAGTCTCATGCTTAGGGGAACATAAATCAAAGCTAATAACAGGCTGACGCTGAGGGGAACATAAATCATAGCTCATAACAGTCGGATGCTGAGGGGAACATAAATCATAGCTAATAACAGTCGGATGCTGAGGGGAACATAAATCAAAGCTAATAACAGTCTGACGCTGAGGGGAACATAAATCATAGCTAATAACAGTCGGATGCTGAGGGGAACATAAATCAAAGCTAATAACAGTCTGACGCTGAGGGGAACATAAATCATAGCTAATAACAGTCGGATGCTGAGTGGAACATAAATCATAGCTAATAACAGTCTTATGCTGAGGGGAACATAAATCATAGCTAATAACAGTCGGATGCTGAGGGGAACATAAATCATAGCTAATAACAGTTTGATGCTGAGGGGAACATAAATCATAGCTAATAACAGTCGGATGCTGAGGGGAACTTAAATCATAACTAATAACAGTCGGATGGTGAGGGGAACATAAATCATAGCTAATAACAGTCGGATGCTGAGGGGAACATAAATCATAGCTAATAACAGTCTCATGCTTATGGGAACATAAATCAAAGCTAATAACAGTCTGATGCTGAGGGGAACATAAATCAAATCTAATAACGGTCTCATGCTTATGGGAACATAAATCAAAGCTAATAACGGTCTCATGCTGAGGGGAACATAAATCATAGCTCGTAACAGTCTCAGGCTGAGGGGAACATAAATCATACTAAATAATGATCTCATGCTTAGGGAAATCTAAATAACAGTTGATAACGATCTTATGCTAAGGGCAACATTAATTAAAGCTAATAACAGTCTCATGCCGAAGTGAACATGGATCACAGCTAATAAAGATCTAATGCTTAGGAGAACATAAATCATAGCCAATAACGGTTTCACATTAAAAGAAACATAAATCATAGCTAATAACGGCTTCACGTTAAAAGAAACATAAATCATAGATAATAACGACTTCACGTTAAAAGGGGAACATAAATCATAGCCAATAACGGTTTCACATTAAAAGAAACATAAATCATAGATAATAACGGCTTCACGTTAAAAGGGGAACATAAATCATAGCTATTAACAGTCTAATGCTGAGCGGAACATAAATCATAGCTATTAACAGTCTCATGCTAAAGGGAACATAAATCACAACAAATAAAAGTAGTTAAATAGAACAGAAATCAAAGCTTAGTCAAATACAATTATTGAATGAATGAATTACACTTTATTTGTCTTTTCTGTTGTATGAATGTTTATGTAATAAACAATATGAAGAAATATCAATAGAATGTGGAATCTTTATTTATTTATTTTTTATTTCATTTTTACCGTACCATATCAGATCGGCTGGTTTGATTTGTTTGTCCTATTGAGCAGCAATGGCGGAGGACAGCTGGAGTACCCTTAGAAACATGGCCAACATGCAGCAAATACCTGGACAGGGCATCACAAGCCTCAAACCTGTGGCCCAGTGGTCAAACCTGTGACCTAGTGGTAAAACCTGTGACCCAGTGGTCAGTCCTGTGACTGTGTGGTCAGAGCTGTGGCCCAGTGGTCAAACCTGTGACCGTGTGGTCAAAACTGTGGCCCAGTGGTCAAACCTGTGACTGTGGTCGAACCTGTGGCCCAGTGGTCAACCCTGTGACCCAGTGGTCAAACCTGTGACCATGTGGTCAAACCTGTGACCCAGTGGTCAAACCTGTGACTGTGGTCGAACCTGTGGCCCAGTGGTCAAACCTGTGGCCCATATAAAGTGAATTGGAGGCACAGTAGTCTAGTGGTAGGACGCCGGACTCGTGACCGAAGGGTTGCGTGTTCGAGTCATGGCATGGCACTGTGTTGTATCTTTGAGTAAGTTACTTTACTCCGCTTGTTCCAGTCTACTCAGCTGTAAATGAGTACTTGGTTGGGCAGTGCTAGAATTGTTGAATGCTAGCTGTTAGCGCCGAAATGGCAGCTCTGGCTGTATGCTCCCCAGGGAGTTGAGAAAGATATTGGCTGGTTGTAAAGGCCCTATAACCACGGATAATAATTTGTGAACCGCTTTAAGACAACCTACGAACTAGGATGTGATAAAGCGGTATATAAGAACCTTGAATTATTATTATTATTATTAATTGCTGCAGATAAGCTTTAGAAGTCAAAAAAATTTCGTCTCAGCAAATCTGAAGCCAGGATTTGCCATCTTTTATATTCTCCGGTTGGCAGTATCTCTGCCAGTTACCGTCTGATCCAGCCCATTTGCGAACTTGTCTGAAATCTTATTAATGTAAAGCAGCATAGAAAAACTCATTGAAATCTATTCCCATTTTACTAAAGTTATCGTGCTCACAAGCTCAAGTCCCATAGGCTCCAATAGAAATTAAAATTTCAAAGTCCCATAACTCTGCCAGTTACTGTCTGATCAGAACCATTTTCTAACTTGTCCAAGATCTTAATGATAAAGGGCAGAATACCAAAATTAATCAAAAACCATTTCCTTTTATCCAAGTTATCGTGCTCACAAAAAAAAGTTAACACACGACGACAGACAACAAAGAAAGACGGATGGCAATAAGTCACCATGACCTGTGGTCAGGTGACCTAAAAATTTACTTGACAATATGTTTCTGCCATCATCCTCAGAAAAAATAGGGTAGGTAGGTGGACAATGTTTTTTACATTTAGGAAAATATTTTTACTTTTACTATGTTAATGTAAAGAGCAAGAGTTCTGACTTTCACAGTGCATCACTAATGCTAATAAAACAAGGGCCCAATGGGCCTGCATCGCTCACCTGGTATTAATCTCACACTTGCAATCTTAAAAGTGGACTAAAATACAGCTACAGGCAAAATATCAGTATTTCATTCATAAGAACCTATTGAAAGATTGAAACATATGACACCTGTGACCTTGAATGTCTAACAAGGACATTATGATATTAGGTTGAACAGAGTTTATAGTCTTCCAACCAAGCATGCTTCTGGAAAAAATATCATTACCCTGGACCTTTTGGTTATACAGAACAAATCATTTAAAGATTTAAACATATATTGACCACTGTGACCTTGAATATGGGTGAAGGTCATTCACTTGGTAATTCTTCATCCCAGCATGTTAATGGCCAAATATCATCACCCTTGACCTTTTGCTTATTAAGAAGAAGTCATTAAATGGTTTTAAACATATTTGACCCCTGTGACCTTAAAATATATATGTCAAGGTCATTCATTTGAACTTGGTAAGTCCTTCATCCCAGCATGTTACTGGCATTATCCTAGGCCTCTTGGTTATTCAGAAGTTGTTTAAAGGTTTAGAACATATTTGACCCTGTGACCTTGAAAAAAGATGAAGGTCATTCATTTGAACAAACTTTATAGCCCTTCATCCCAGCATGCTACTAGCCAAATATCATCAACCTAGCCCTGTACCGTCTTTGTGTATTGCAGAGTTATCTTCTCTTGTGAGCAGGGATTGATTGTTACGTCATTTGTTTGTGATAGAAACGTCATCAATTTTGGAGAAAACGACGTAATTTTCTCACATAAACCAATGACGTAACAATCAATACCTGCTCACAAGAGAAGATAACTCTGCAAAACGCAAAGTCGGAATTGGTTATTCAGGAGAAGTTGTTTAAATGTTTAAATCATATTTGCCCTCTGTGACGTTGAATATAAGTCAAGGTCATTTATTTGAACAAACTTTGTAGCCCTTCATCCCAGCATATCAATGCCCAAATATCATCACCCTAGGCCTCTCGGTTATTCAGAAAAAGTTGTTTAAAGGTTTTGAACATATTTGACCCCTGTGACCTTGAAAGTGGGTCAAGGTCATTTATTTGAACAAACTTGGTAGCCCTTCATCCCAGCATGTTACTGGCCAACTATCATCACCCTAGGTATCTTGGTTATTCAGAAGAAATTGTTTAAAAGATTTTAACATATTTGACCCCTGTGACCTTGAATTTAAGGCAAGGTCATTCATTTGAACAAACTTGGTAGCCCTTCATCCCAGCATGTTACTGGTCAAATATCATCACCCTAGGCCTCTCGGTTATTCAGAAGAAGTTGTTTAAAAGATTTTAACATATTTGACCCCTGTGACCTTGAAAATTGACAATGGTCATTTATTTGAACAAACTTGGTAGCCCTTCATCCAAGCATGCTTCTGGCCAAATATCATCAACCTAGGCCTTTTGGTTACTGAGAAGAAGGTGTTTAAAGTAAAAAGTTGATGACGGACGCCGCACCATGCCATAAGCTCACTTGGCCCATCGGGCCAGGTGAGCTAAAAATTAGGACAGGCAAAGAATATCAGGTTAGTGGAAACATAACATTTTATTTGGCTTTACTGTTTATGGCAGTGGTCCTTAAATAAACAAAAAGAACTGAGCTTAGACAGACAGAGGAAGAGTGTAAATACACAAATGAAAGATGTACTTAAAACTGCTTTTAGCAAAGTAAAATGACACTACAACTTCCACTGGTTTTTATATAACAAATGTATATGAACTTTCCGTAAAACAATTCCAATTTGATCCTGCAGACTTGCTGGTGTGACTGTCTGCTGAGGTTTCTAGGATAGCATCATTTCAACATAGTGTACTCTTCTGTATTGATTAAACAGTTAAATATAGGCACACTTCCGCAGCTAGCTTAACAGGCCATTCATTTACATACACCAAATGTTACTGTTCTAACCCTCTGTGATTGTACAGGCGTTATCATGTTCAACGCCGTAATCACTCTTAAATGTAATCATTCAATCTCTTAATTTTCTCATTTACTTAAACTGAAAATACAAAATAAACCTTAGATCTCTTGTACTCTTACTGAAATGACTGCAGTATTTATTTAAAGTTGAGTGAACTGAGCTGCTACATACCCTGACATTGAACTTCCCATTATGATGCCAACTGCTACACCAAGGGTTTTTTGCTCCAGATACTGAACATTTTTTGGTGTTTAAGCAATGTCAAGCTAACTTACACAACTGGGGCAATGGAAAATTAAGAATAAACTTTCTAAAAAAAACAACTGCAAACTTAGCTACTGGTATCAGTCAACAGATTCAGGAGTGAAAACAAAATATGACAGCTTAAGTGATAATGTTAAACAATAGAGGAACATCTACCAGGGGCACACACTGGGAACAATATACGCCCGTCCCATGCCAATCTTCACATACTTAACATCTTTCGGATGCATTGTTGTATCTAAATATATAACAAGATATCCCAGAGGGATCTTGGCGCACACCTTTGTACCATCTTCATTTGTTCTTTGTTAGTTTGATCTTTTCTCTTCTTTCCTCTAATCTGTTTGATCGAGTCATGTTAACAGTAAATGCACCTTGAGGTAACTTTTGATCAAAACTTAATACTGATGTGTATGAAAGCCAACCTTCAAAGTGAGTTTGTCATTTCACATATTTACTAGTACAGTACTTAATGTGAAAGAAATAGAATCGATCATTGCAATATGAAAAAGATCTGTTTAGTTCTTCTTTTAATCCATTTTGTTTTTATGATCAGTCTCAAAATATAACAT